>NW_027552936.1:0-51340 GCF_045843805.1 Urocitellus parryii
ACCAATCCCACTTGGCTCACCAAATTTCGTTCTTCTAGTTTAAACCGTTCCTTTGCAGTAACCGTTTTCATGTTTAGGTTTCACTCTGTTTTCTCCTATATGGATACATGTAGTTGGAACTCTAAATTAAACACGGTTTGTGCTAGCTCTTTGAAACTTGGCACAAGAATGTAGTTCCAAGTTCAATCGCTATGGTTTGTGTGCTATTGAAGTAGCCCCAAGCAGAGACTGTCGAGAATCCCTTTCATTGAAAGGGGTTGCCAAGCTTCCAAAAAACTGCGAGTTTCCTGAAATCTCAGCAAACATTTTTTCACCCAATCTTGATGATACTTCTATTTAAAGAGCAGTACACCAATCCCACTTGGCTCACCAAATTTCGTTCTTCTAGGTTAAACCGTTCCTTTGCAGTAACCGTTTTCATGTTTAGGTTTCACTCTGTTTTCTCCTATATGGATACATGTAGTTGGAACTCTAAATCAAACACGGTTTGTGCTAGCTCTTTGAAACTTGGCACAATAATGTAGTTCCAAGTTCTATCGCTATGGTTTGTGTGCTATTGAAGTAGCCCCAAGCAGAGACTGACAAGAATCCCTTTCATTGAAAGGGGTTGCCAAGCTTCCAAAAAACTGCGAGTTTCCTGAAATCTCAGCAAACATTTTTTCACCCAATCTTGATGATATTTGCAGGTAGTGATCAGTACACGAATCCCACTTGGCTCACCAAATTTCGTTCTTTAGGTTAAACCGTTCCTTTGCAGTAACCGTTTTCATGTTTAGGTTTCACTCTGTTTTCTCCTATATGGATACATGTAGTTGGAACTCTAAATCAAACACGGTTTGTGCTAGCTCTTTGAAACTTGGCACAATAATGTAGTTCCAAGTTCTATTGCTATGGTTTGTGTGCTATTGAAGTAGCCCCAAGCAGAGACTGACGAGAATCCCTTTCATTGAAAGGGGTTGCCAAGCTTCCAAAAATCTACGAGTTTCCTGAAATCTCAGCAAACATTTTTTCACCCAATCTTGATGATACTTCTATTTAAAGATCAGTACACCAATCCCACTTGGCTAACCAAATTTCGTTCTTCTACGTTAAACCGTTCCTTTGCAGTAACCGTTTTCATGTTTAGGTTTCACTCTGTTTTCTCCTATATGGATACATGTAGTTGGAACTCTAAATCAAACACGGTTTGTGCTAGCTCTTTGAAACTTGGCACAATAATGTAGTTCCAAGTTCTATCGCTATGGTTTGTGTGCTATTGAAGTAGCCCCAAGCAGAGACTGACGAGAATCCCTTTCATTGAAAGGGGTTGCCAAGCTTCCAAAAAACTACGAGTTTCCTGAAATCTCAGCAAACATTTTTTCACCCAGTCTTGATGATACTTCCATTTAATGATCAGTACACCAATCCCACTTGGCTCACCAAATTTCGTTCTTCTAGGTTAAACCGTTCCTTTGCAGTAACCGTTTTCATGTTTAGGTTTCACTCTGTTTTCTCCTATATGGATACATGTAGTTGGAACTCTAAATCAAACACGGTTTGTGCTAGCTCTTTGAAACTTGGCACAATAATGTAGTTCCAAGTTCTATCGCTATGGTTTGTGTGCTATTGAAGTAGCCCCAATCAGAGACTGACGAGAATCCCTTTCAATGAAAGGGGTTCCAAGCTTCCAAAAAACTACGAGTTTCTTGAAATCTCAGCAAACATTTTTTCACCCAATCTTGATGATACTTTTATTTAATGATCAGTACACCAATCCCACTTGGCTCACCAAATTTCGTTCTTCTAGGTTAAACCGTTCCTTTGCAGTAACCGTTTTCATGTTTAGGTTTCACTCTGTTTTCTCCTATATGGATACATGTATTTGGAACTCTAAATCAAACACGGTTTGTGCTAGCTCTTTGAAACTTGGCACAATAATGTAGTTCCAAGTTCTATCGCTATGGTTTGTGTGCTATTGAAGTAGCCCCAAGCAGAGACTGACAAGAATCCCTTTCATTGAAAGGGGTTGCCAAGCTTCCAAAAAACTGCGAGTTTCCTGAAATCTCAGCAAACATTTTTTCACCCAATCTTGATGATACTTGCAGGTAGTGATCAGTACACGAATCCCACTTGGCTCACCAAATTTCGTTCTTCTAGGTTAAACCGTTCTTTTGCAGTAACCGTTTTCATGTTTAGGTTTCACTCTGTTTTCTCCTATATGGATACATGTAGTTGGAACTCTAAATCAAACACGGTTTGTGCTAGCTCTTTGAAACTTGGCACAATAATGTAGTTCCAAGTTCTATCGCTATGGTTTGTGTGCTATTGAAGTAGCCCCAAGCAGAGACTGACGAGAATCCCTTTCATTGAAAGGGGTTGCCGGGCTTCCAAAAATCTACGAGTTTCCTGAAATCTCAGCAAACATTTTTTCACCCAATCTTGATGATACTTCTATTTAAAGAGCAGTACACCAATCCCACTTGGCTCACCAAATTTCGTTCTTCTAGGTTAAACCGTTCCTTTGCAGTAACCGTTTTCATGTTTAGGTTTCACTCTGTTTTCTCCTATATGGATACATGTATTTGGAACTCTAAATCAAACACGGTTTGTGCTAGCTCTTTGAAACTTGGCACAATAATGTAGTTCCAAGTTCTATCGCTATGGTTTGTGTGCTATTGAAGTAGCCCCAAGCAGAGACTGACAAGAATCCCTTTCATTGAAAGGGTTGCCAAGCTTCCAAAAAACTGCGAGTTTCCTGAAATCTCAGCAAACATTTTTTCACCCAATCTTGATGATACTTGCAGGTAGTGATCAGTACACGAATCCCACTTGGCTCACCAAATTTCGTTCTTCTAGGTTAAACCCTTCCTTTGCAGTAACCGTTTTCATGTTTAGGTTTCACTCTGTTTTCTCCTATATGGATACATGTAGTTGGAACTCTAAATCAAACACGGTTTGTGCTAGCTCTTTGAAACTTGGCACAATAATGTAGTTCCAAGTTCTATCGCTATGGTTTGTGTGCTATTGAAGTAGCCCCAATCAGAGACTGACGAGAATCCCTTTCAATGAAAGGGGTTGCCAAGCTTCCAAAAAACTACGAGTTTCTTGAAATCTCAGCAAATATTTTTTCACCCAATCTTGATGATACTTCTATTTAATGATCAGTACACCAATCCCACTTGGCTCACCAAATTTCGTTCTTCTAAGTTAAACCGTTCCTTTGCAGTAACCGTTTTCATGTTTAGGTTTCACTCTGTTATCTCCTATATGGATACATGTAGTTGGAACTCTAAATCAAACACGGTTTGTGCTAGCTCTTTGAAACTTGGCACAATAATGTAGTTCCAAGTTCTATCACTATGGTTTGTGTGCTATTGAAATAACCCCAAGCAGAGACTGACGAGAATCCCTTTCATTGAAAGGGGTTGCCAAGCTTCCAAAAAACTACGAGTTTCCTGAGATCTCAGCTGACATTTTTTGGCCCAATCTTGATGATACTTCCATTTAATGATCAGTACACCAATTCCACTTGGCTCACCAAATTTCGTTCTTCTAGGTTAAACCATTCCTTTGCAGTAATCGTTTTCATATTTAGGATTCACTCTGTTTTCTCCTATATAGATACATGTAGTTGGAACTCTAAATCAAACACGGTTTGTGCTAGCTCTTTGAAACTTGGCAAAATAATGTAGTTTCAAGTTCTATCGCTAGGGTTTGTGTGCTATTGAAGTAGCCCCAAGCAGAGACTGACGAGAATCCCTTTCATTGAAAGGGGTTGCCAAGCTTCCAAAAAACTACGAGTTTCCAGAAATCTCAGCAAACATTTTTTCGCCCAATCTTGATGATACTTCAATTTAATGATCAGTACACGAATCCCACTTGGCTCACCAAATTTCGTTCTTCTAGGTTAAACCGTTCCTTTGCAGTAACCGTTTTCATGTTTAGGTTTCACTCTGTTTTCTCCTATATGGATACATGTAGTTGGAACTCTAAATCAAACACGGTTTGTGCTAGCTCTTTGAAACTTGGCACAATAATATAGTTCCAATTTCTATCGCTATGGTTTGTGTGCTATTGAAGTAGCCCCAAGCAGAGATTGAGGAGAATCCCTTTCATTGAAAGGGGTTGTCAAGCTTCCAAAAAACTACGAGTTTCCTGAAATCTCAGCTAACATTTTTTCACCCAATCTTGATGATACTTCCATTTAATGATCAGTACACCAATCCCACTTGGCTCACCAAATTTCGTTCTTCTAGGTTAAACCGTTCCTTTGCAGTAACCGTTTTCATGTTTAGGTTTCACTCTGTTTTCTCCTATATGGATACATGTAGTTGGAACTCTAAATCAAACACGGTTTGTGCTAGCTCTTTGAAACTTGGCACAATAATATAGTTCCAAGTTCTATTGCTATGGTTTGTGTGCTATTGAAGTAGCCCCAAGCAGAGACTGACGATAATCCCTTTCATTGAAAGGGGTTGCCAAGCTTCCAAAAAACTGCGAGTTTCCTGAAATCTCAGCAAACATTTTTTCACCCAATCTTGATGATACTTGCAGGTAGTGATCAGTACACGAATCCCACTTGGCTCACCAAATTTCCTTCTTCTAGGTTAAACCGTTCCTTTGCAGTAACCGTTTTCATGTTTAGGTTTCACTCTGTTTTCTGCTATATGAATACATGTAGTTGGAACTCTAAATCAAACACGGTTTGTGCTAGCTCTTTGAAACTTGGCACAATAATGTAGTTCCAAGTTCTATCGCTATGGTTTGTTTGCTATTGAAGTAGCCCCAAGCAGAGACTGACGAGAATCCCTTTCATTGAAAGGGGTTGCCAAGCTTCCAAAAAACTGCGAGTTTCCTGAAATCTCAGCAAACATTTTTTCACCCAATCTTGATGATACTTGCAGGTAGTGATCAGTACATGAATCCCACTTGGCTCACTAAATTTTGTTCTTCTAGGTTAAAACGTTCCTTTGCAGTAACCGTTTTCATGTTTAGGTTTCACTCTGTTTTCTCCTATTTGGATACATGTAGTTGGAACTCTAAATCAAACACGGTTTGTGCTAGCTCTTTGAAACTTGGCACAATAATGTAGTTCCAAGTTCTATCGCTATGGTTTGTGTGCTATTGAAGTAGCCCCAAGCAGAGACTGACGAGAATCCCTTTCATTGAAAGGGGTTGCCAAGCTTCCTAAAAACTATGAGTTTCCTGAAATCTCAGCAAACATTTTTGCACCCAATCTTGATGATATTTCTATTTAATGATCAGTACACCAATCCCACTTGGCTCACCAAATTTCGTTCTTCTAGGTTAAACCGTTCCTTTGCAGTAACCGTTTTCATGTTTAGGTTTCACTCTGTTTTCTCCTATATGGATACATGTAGTTGGAACTCTAAATCAAACACGGTTTGTGCTACCTCTTTGAAACTTGGCACAATAATGTAGTTCCAAGTTCTATCGCTATGGTTTGTGTGCTATTGAAGTAGCCCCAATCAGAGACTGACGAGAATCCCTTTCAATGAAAGGGGTTGCCAAGCTTCCAAAAAACTACGAGTTTCTTGAAATCTCAGCAAACATTTTTTCACCCAATCTTGATGATACTTCTATTTAATGATCAGTACACCAATCCCACTTGGCTCACCAAATTTCGTTCTTCTAGGTTAAACCGTTCCTTTGCAGTAACCGTTTTCATGTTTAGGTTTCACTCTGTTTTCTCCTATAGGGATACATGTATTTGGAACTCTAAATCAAACACGGTTTGTGCTAGCTCTTTGAAACTTGGCACAATAATGTAGTTCCAAGTTCTATCGCTATGGTTTGTGTGCTATTGAAGTAGCCCCAAGCAGAGACTGACGAGAATCCCTTTCATTGAAAGGGGTTGCCAAGCTTACAAAAAACTGCGAGTTTCCTGAAATCTCAGCAAATATTTTTTCACAAACTCTTGATGATACTTCTATTTAATGATCAGTACACCAATCCCACTTGGCTCACCAAATTTCGTTCTTCTAGGTTAAACCGTTCCTTTGCAGTAACCGTTTTCATGTTTAGGTTTCACTCTGTTATCTCCTATATGGATACATGTAGTTGGAACTCTAAATCAAACACGGTTTGTGCTAGCTCTTTGAAACTTGGCACAATAATGTAGTTCCAAGTTCTATCACTATGGTTTGTGTGCTATTGAAATAGCCCCAAGCAGAGACTGACGAGAATCCCTTTCATTGAAAGGGGTTGCCAAGCTTCCAAAAAACTACGAGTTTCCTGAGATCTCAGCTGACATTTTTTCGCCCAATCTTGATGATACTTCCATTTAATGATCAGTACACCAATTCCACTTGGCTCACCAAATTTCGTTCTTCTAGTTTAAACCATTCCTTTGCAGTAATCGTTTTCATATTTAGGATTCACTCTGTTTTCTCCTATATAGATACATGTAGTTGGAACTCTAAATCAAACACGGTTTGTGCTAGCTCTTTGAAACTTGGCAAAATAATGTAGTTTCAAGTTCTATCGCTAGGGTTTGTGTGCTATTGAAGTAGCCCCAAGCAGCGACTGATGAGAATCCCTTTCATTGAAAGGGGTTGCCAAGCTTCCAAAAAACTACGAGTTTCCTGAAATCTCAGCAAATATTTTTTCACCCAATCTTGATGATACTTCCATTTAATGATCAGTACACCAATCCCACTTGGCTCACCAAATTTCCTTCTTCTAGGTTAAACCGTTCCTTTGCAGTAACTGTTTTCATGTTTAGGTTTCACTCTGTTTTCTCCTATATGGATACATGTAGTTGGAACTCTAAATCAAACACGGTTTGTGCTAGCTCTTTGAAACTTGGCACAATAATATAGTTCCAAGTTCTATCGCTATGGTTTGTTTGCTATTGAAGTAGCCCCAAGCAGAGACTGACGAGAATCCCTTTCATTGAAAGGGGTTGCCAAGCTTCCAAAAAACTACGAGTTTCCTGAAATCTCAGCAAACATTTTTTCACCCAATCTTGATGATCCTTCCATTTAATGATCAGTACACAAATCCGACTTGGCTCACCAAATTTCGTTCTTCGAGGTTAAACCGTTCCTTTGCAGTAACCGTTTTCATGTTTAGGTTTCACTCTGTTTTCTCCTATATGGATACATGTAGTTGGAACTCTAAATCAAACACGGTTTGTGCTAGCTCTTTGAAACTTGGCACAATAATGTAGTTCCAAGTTCTATCGCTATGGTTTGTGTGCTATTGAAGTAGCCCCAATCAGAGACTGACGAGAATCCCTTTCAATGAAAGGGGTTGCCAAGCTTCCAAAAAACTACGAGTTTCTTGAAATCTCAGCAAACATTTTTTCACCCAATCTTGATGATACTTCTATTTAATGATCAGTACACCAATCCCACTTGGCTCACCAAATTTCGTTCTTCTAGGTTAAACCGTTCCTTTGCAGTAACCGTTTTCATGTTTAGGTTTCACTCTGTTTTCTCCTATATGGATACATGTATTTGGAACTCTAAATCAAACACGGTTTGTGCTAGCTCTTTGAAACTTGGCACAATAATGTAGTTCCAAGTTCTATCGCTATGGTTTGTGTGCTATTGAAGTAGCCCCAAGCAGAGACTGACAAGAATCCCTTTCATTGAAAGGGGTTGCCAAGCTTCCAAAAAACTGCGAGTTTCCTGAAATCTCAGCAAACATTTTTTCACCCAATCTTGATGATACTTGCAGGTAGTGATCAGTACACGAATCCCACTTGGCTCACCAAATTTCGTTCTTCTAGTTTAAACCATTCCTTTGCAGTAATCGTTTTCATATTTAGGTTTCACTCTGTTTTCTCCTATATAGATACATGTAGTTGGAACTCTAAATCAAACACGGTTTGTGCTAGCTCTTTGAAACTTGGCAAAATAATGTAGTTTCAAGTTCTATCGCTAGGGTTTGTGTGCTATTGAAGTAGCCCCAAGCAGCGACTGATGAGAATCCCTTTCATTGAAAGGGGTTGCCAAGCTTCCAAAAAACTACGAGTTTCCTGAAATCTCAGCAAATATTTTTTCACCCAATCTTGATGATACTTCCATTTAATGATCAGTACACCAATCCCACTTGGCTCACCAAATTTCCTTCTTCTAGGTTAAACCGTTCCTTTGCAGTAACCGTTTTCATGTTTAGGTTTCACTCTGTTTTCTCCTATATGGATACATGTAGTTGGAACTCTAAATCAAACACGGTTTGTGCTAGCTCTTTGAAACTTGGCACAATAATATAGTTCCAAGTTCTATCGCTATGGTTTGTTTGCTATTGAAGTAGCCCCAAGCAGAGACTGACGAGAATCCCTTTCATTGAAAGGGGTTGCCAAGCTTCCAAAAAACTACGAGTTTCCTGAAATCTCAGCAAACATTTTTTCACCCAATCTTGATGATCCTTCCATTTAATGATCAGTACACAAATCCGACTTGGCTCACCAAATTTCGTTCTTCGAGGTTAAACCGTTCCTTTGCAGTAACCGTTTTCATGTTTAGGTTTCACTCTGTTTTCTCCTATATGGATACATGTAGTTGGAACTCTAAATCAAACACGGTTTGTGCTAGCTCTTTGAAACTTGGCACAATAATGTAGTTCCAAGTTCTATCGCTATGGTTTGTGTGCTATTGAAGTAGCCCCAAGCAGAGACTGACAAGAATCCCTTTCATTGAAAGGGGTTGCCAAGCTTCCAAAAAACTGCGAGTTTCCTGAAATCTCAGCAAACATTTTTTCACCCAATCTTGATGATACTTGCAGGTAGTGATCAGTACACGAATCCCACTTGGCTCACCAAATTTCGTTCTTCTAGTTTAAACCATTCCTTTGCAGTAATCGTTTTCATATTTAGGTTTCACTCTGTTTTCTCCTATATAGATACATGTAGTTGGAACTCTAAATCAAACACGGTTTGTGCTAGCTCTTTGAAACTTGGCAAAATAATGTAGTTTCAAGTTCTATCGCTAGGGTTTGTGTGCTATTGAAGTAGCCCCAAGCAGCGACTGATGAGAATCCCTTTCATTGAAAGGGGTTGCCAAGCTTCCAAAAAACTACGAGTTTCCTGAAATCTCAGCAAATATTTTTTCACCCAATCTTGATGATACTTCCATTTAATGATCAGTACACCAATCCCACTTGGCTCACCAAATTTCCTTCTTCTAGGTTAAACCGTTCCTTTGCAGTAACTGTTTTCATGTTTAGGTTTCACTCTGTTTTCTCCTATATGGATACATGTAGTTGGAACTCTAAATCAAACACGGTTTGTGCTAGCTCTTTGAAACTTGGCACAATAATATAGTTCCAAGTTCTATCGCTATGGTTTGTTTGCTATTGAAATAGCCCCAAGCAGAGACTGACGAGAATCCCTTTCATTGAAAGGGGTTGCCAAGCTTCCAAAAAACTACGAGTTTCCTGAAATCTCAGCAAACATTTTTTCACCCAATCTTGATGATCCTTCCATTTAATGATCAGTACACAAATCCGACTTGGCTCACCAAATTTCGTTCTTCGAGGTTAAACCGTTCCTTTGCAGTAACCGTTTTCATGTTTAGGTTTCACTCTGTTTTCTCCTATATGGATACATGTAGTTGGAACTCTAAATCAAACACGGTTTGTGCTAGCTCTTTGAAACTTGGCACAATAATGTAGTTCCAAGTTCTATCGCTATGGTTTGTGTGCTATTGAAGTAGCCCCAATCAGAGACTGACGAGAATCCCTTTCAATGAAAGGGGTTGCCAAGCTTCCAAAAAACTACGAGTTTCTTGAAATCTCAGCAAACATTTTTTCACCCAATCTTGATGATACTTCTATTTAATGATCAGTACACCAATCCCACTTGGCTCACCAAATTTCGTTCTTCTAGGTTAAACCGTTCCTTTGCAGTAACCGTTTTCATGTTTAGGTTTCACTCTGTTTTCTCCTATATGGATACATGTATTTGGAACTCTAAATCAAACACGGTTTGTGCTAGCTCTTTGAAACTTGGCACAATAATGTAGTTCCAAGTTCTATCGCTATGGTTTGTGTGCTATTGAAGTAGCCCCAAGCAGAGACTGACAAGAATCCCTTTCATTGAAAGGGGTTGCCAAGCTTCCAAAAAACTGCGAGTTTCCTGAAATCTCAGCAAACATTTTTTCACCCAATCTTGATGATACTTGCAGGTATTGATCAGTACACGAATCCCACTTGGCTCACCAAATTTCGTTCTTCTAGGTTAAACCGTTCCTTTGCAGTAACCGTTTTCATGTTTAGGTTTCACTCTGTTTTCTCCTATATGGATACATGTAGTTGGAACTCTAAATCAAACACGGTTTGTGCTAGCTCTTTGAAACTTGGCACAATAATGTAGTTCCAAGTTCTATCGCTATGGTTTGTGTGCTATTGAAGTAGCCCCAAGCAGAGACTGACGAGAATCCCTTTCATTGAAAGGGGTTGCCGGGCTTCCAAAAATCTACGAGTTTCCTGAAATCTCAGCAAACATTTTTTCACCCAATCTTGATGATACTTCTATTTAAAGAGCAGTACACCAATCCCACTTGGCTCACCAAATTTCGTTCTTCTAGGTTAAACCGTTCCTTTGCAGTAACCGTTTTCATGTTTAGGTTTCACTCTGTTTTCTCCTATATGGATACATGTAGTTGGAACTCTAAATCAAACACGGTTTGTGCTAGCTCTTTGAAACTTGGCACAATAATGTAGTTCCAAGTTCTATCGCTATGGTTTGTGTGCTATTGAAGTAGCCCCAAGCAGAGACTGACGAGAATCCCTTTCAATGAAAGGGGTTGCCAAGCTTCCAAAAACTACGAGTTTCCTGAAATCTCAGCAAACATTTTTTCACCCAATCTTGATGATACTTCCATTTAAAGATCAGTACACCAATCCCACTTGGCTCACCAAATTTCGTTCTTCTAGGTTAAACCGTTCCTTTGCAGTAACCGTTTTCATGTTTAGGTTTCACTCTGTTTTCTCCTATATGGATACATGTAGTTGGAACTCTAAATCAAACACGGTTTGTGCTAGCTCTTTGAAACTTGGCACAATAATGTAGTTCCAAGTTCTATCGCTATGGTTTGTGTGCTATTGAAGTAGCACCAAGCAGAGACTGACAAGAATCCCTTTCATTGAAAGGGGTTGCCAAGCTTCCAAAAAACTGCGAGTTTCCTGAAATCTCAGCAAATATTTTTTCACCCAATCTTGATGATACTTCCATTTAATGATCAGTACACCAATCCCACTTGGCTCACCAAATTTCCTTCTTCTAGGTTAAACCGTTCCTTTGCAGTAACTGTTTTCATGTTTAGGTTTCACTCTGTTTTCTCCTATATGGATACATGTAGTTGGAACTCTAAATCAAACACGGTTTGTGCTAGCTCTTTGAAACTTGGCACAATAATATAGTTCCAAGTTCTATCGCTATGGTTTGTTTGCTATTGAAATAGCCCCAAGCAGAGACTGACGAGAATCCCTTTCATTGAAAGGGGTTGCCAAGCTTCCAAAAAACTACGAGTTTCCTGAAATCTCAGCAAACATTTTTTCACCCAATCTTGATGATCCTTCCATTTAATGATCAGTACACAAATCCGACTTGGCTCACCAAATTTCGTTCTTCGAGGTTAAACCGTTCCTTTGCAGTAACCGTTTTCATGTTTAGGTTTCACTCTGTTTTCTCCTATATGGATACATGTAGTTGGAACTCTAAATCAAACACGGTTTGTGCTAGCTCTTTGAAACTTGGCACAATAATGTAGTTCCAAGTTCTATCGCTATGGTTTGTGTGCTATTGAAGTAGCCCCAATCAGAGACTGACGAGAATCCCTTTCAATGAAAGGGGTTGCCAAGCTTCCAAAAAACTACGAGTTTCTTGAAATCTCAGCAAACATTTTTTCACCCAATCTTGATGATACTTCTATTTAATGATCAGTACACCAATCCCACTTGGCTCACCAAATTTCGTTCTTCTAGGTTAAACCGTTCCTTTGCAGTAACCGTTTTCATGTTTAGGTTTCACTCTGTTTTCTCCTATATGGATACATGTATTTGGAACTCTAAATCAAACACGGTTTGTGCTAGCTCTTTGAAACTTGGCACAATAATGTAGTTCCAAGTTCTATCGCTATGGTTTGTGTGCTATTGAAGTAGCCCCAAGCAGAGACTGACAAGAATCCCTTTCATTGAAAGGGGTTGCCAAGCTTCCAAAAAACTGCGAGTTTCCTGAAATCTCAGCAAACATTTTTTCACCCAATCTTGATGATACTTGCAGGTAGTGATCAGTACACGAATCCCACTTGGCTCACGAAATTTCGTTCTTCTAGGTTAAACCGTTCCTTTGCAGTAACCGTTTTCATGTTTAGGTTTCACTCTGTTTTCTCCTATATGGATACATGTAGTTGGAACTCTAAATCAAACACGGTTTGTGCTAGCTCTTTGAAACTTGGCACAATAATGTAGTTCCAAGTTCTATCGCTATGGTTTGTGTGCTATTGAAGTAGCCCCAAGCAGAGACTGACGAGAATCCCTTTCATTGAAAGGGGTTGCCGGGCTTCCAAAAATCTACGAGTTTCCTGAAATCTCAGCAAACATTTTTTCACCCAATCTTGATGATACTTCTATTTAAAGAGCAGTACACCAATCCCACTTGGCTCACCAAATTTCGTTCTTCTAGGTTAAACCGTTCCTTTGCAGTAACCGTTTTCATGTTTAGGTTTCACTCTGTTTTCTCCTATATGGATACATGTAGTTGGAACTCTAAATCAAACACGGTTTGTGCTAGCTCTTTGAAACTTGGCACAATAATGTAGTTCCAAGTTCTATCGCTATGGTTTGTGTGCTATTGAAGTAGCCCCAAGCAGAGACTGACGAGAATCCCTTTCAATGAAAGGGGTTGCCAAGCTTCCAAAAACTACGAGTTTCCTGAAATCTCAGCAAACATTTTTTCACCCAATCTTGATGATACTTCCATTTAAAGATCAGTACACCAATCCCACTTGGCTCACCAAATTTCGTTCTTCTAGGTTAAACCGTTCCTTTGCAGTAACCGTTTTCATGTTTAGGTTTCACTCTGTTTTCTCCTATATGGATACATGTAGTTGGAACTCTAAATCAAACACGGTTTGTGCTAGCTCTTTGAAACTTGGCACAATAATGTAGTTCCAAGTTCTATCGCTATGGTTTGTGTGCTATTGAAGTAGCACCAAGCAGAGACTGACAAGAATCCCTTTCATTGAAAGGGGTTGCCAAGCTTCCAAAAAACTGCGAGTTTCCTGAAATCTCAGCAAACATTTTTTCACCCAATCTTGATGATATTTGCAGGTAGTGATCAGTACACGAATCCCACTTGGCTCACCAAATTTCGTTCTTTAGGTTAAACCGTTCCTTTGCAGTAACCGTTTTCATGTTTAGGTTTCACTCTGTTTTCTCCTATATGGATACATGTAGTTGGAACTCTAAATCAAACACGGTTTGTGCTAGCTCTTTGAAACTTGGCACAATAATGTAGTTCCAAGTTCTATTGCTATGGTTTGTGTGCTATGGAAGTAGCCCCAAGCAGAGACTGACGAGAATCCCTTTCATTGAAAGGGGTTGCCAAGCTTCCAAAAATCTACGAGTTTCCTGAAATCTCAGCAAACATTTTTTCACCCAATCTTGATGATACTTCTATTTAAAGATCAGTACACCAATCCCACTTGGCTCACCAAATTTCGTTCTTCTACGTTAAACCGTTCCTTGGCAGTAACCGTTTTCATGTTTAGGTTTCACTCTGTTTTCTCCTATATGGATACATGTAGTTGGAACTCTAAATCAAACACGGTTTGTGCTAGCTCTTTGAAACTTGGCACAATAATGTAGTTCCAAGTTCTATCGCTATGGTTTGTGTGCTATTGAAGTAGCCCCAAGCAGAGACTGACGAGAATCCCTTTCATTGAAAGGGGTTGCCAAGCTTCCAAAAAACTACGAGTTTCCTGAAATCTCAGCAAACATTTTTTCACCCAATCTTGATGATACTTCCATTTAATGATCAGTACACCAATCCCACTTGGCTCACCAAATTTCGTTCTTCTAGGTTAAACCGTTCCTTTGCAGTAACCGTTTTCATGTTTAGGTTTCACTCTGTTTTCTCCTATATGGATACATGTAGTTGGAACTCTAAATCAAACACGGTTTGTGCTAGCTCTTTGAAACTTGGCACAATAATGTAGTTCCAAGTTCTATCGCTATGGTTTGTGTGCTATTGAAGTAGCCCAAAGCAGAGACTGACGAGAATCCCTTTCATAGAAAGGGGTTGCCAGGCTTCAAAAAACTGCGAGTTTCCTGAAATCTCAGCAGACATTTTTTCACCCAATCTTGATGAAACTTCCGTTTAATGATCAGTACACCAATCCCACTTGGCTCACCAAATTTCGTTCTTCTAAGTTAAACCGTTCCTTTGCAGTAACCGTTTTCATATTTAGGTTTCTCTCTGTTTTCTCCTATATGGATACATGTAGTTGGAACTCTAAATCAAACACGGTTTGTGCTAGCTCTTTGAAACTTGGCACAATAATGTCGTTCCAAGTTCTGTCGGTATGATTTGTGTGCTTTTGAAGTAGCCCCAAGCAGAGACTGACGAGAATCCCTTTCATTGAAAGGGGTTATCAAGCTTCCAAAAAACTACGAGTTTCCTGAAATCTCAGCAAACATTTTTTCACCCAATCTTGATGATACTTGCAGGTAGTGATCAGTACACGAATCCCACTTGGCTCACCAAATTTCGTTCTTCTAGGTTAAACCCTTCCTTTGCAGTAACCGTTTTCATGTTTAGGTTTCACTCTGTTTTCTCCCATATGGATACATGTAGTTGGAACTCTAAATCAAACACGGTTTGTGCTAGCTCTTTGAAACTTGGCACAATAATGTAGTTCCAAGTTCTATCGCTATGGTTGTGTGCTATTGAAGTAGCCCCAAGCAGAGACTGACGAGAATCCCTTTCATTGAAAGGGGTTGCCAAGCTTATAAAAAACTGCGAGTTTCCTGAAATCTCAGCAAACATTTATTCACCCAATCTTGATGATACTTGCAGGTAGTGATCAGTACACGAATCCCACTGGGCTCACCAAATTTCGTTCTTCTAGGTTAAACCGTTCCTTTGCAGTAACCGTTTTCATGTTTAGGTTTCACTCTGTTTTCTCCTATATGGATACATGTAGTTGGAACTCTAAATCAAACACGGTTTGTGCTAGCTCTTTGAAACTTGGCACAATAATGTAGTTCCAAGTTCTATCGCTATGGTTTGTGTGCTATTGAAGTAGCCCCAAGCAGAGACTGACGAGAATCCCTTTCATTGAAAGGGGTTGCCAAGCTTCCAAAAAACTGCGAGTTTCCTGAAATCTCAGCAAACATTTTTTCACCCAATCTTGATGATACTTGCAGGTAGTGATCAGTACACGAATCCCACTTGGCTCACCAAATTTCCTTCTTCTAGGTTAAACCGTTCCTTTGCAGTAACCGTTTTCATGTTTAGGTTTCACTCTGTTTTCTCCTATATGGATACATGTAGTTGGAACTCTAAATCAAACACGGTTTGTGCTAGCTCTTTGAAACTTGGCACAATAATGTAGTTCCAAGTTCTATCGCTATGGTTTGTGTGCTATTGAAGTAGCCCCAAGCAGAGACTGACGAGAATCCCTTTCATTGAAAGGGGTTGCCAAGCTTCCAAAAACTACGAGTTTCCTGAAATCTCAGCAAACATTTTTTCACCCAATCTTGATGATACTTCTATTTAATTATCAGTACACCAATCCCACTTGGCTCACCAAATTTCGTTCTTCTAGTTTAAACCGTTCCTTTGCAGTAACCGTTTTCATGTTTAGGTTTCACTCTGTTTTCTCCTATATGGATACATGTAGTTGGAACTCTAAATTAAACACGGTTTGTGCTAGCTCTTTGAAACTTGGCACAAGAATGTAGTTCCAAGTTCTATCGCTATGGTTTGTGTGCTATTGAAGTAGCCCCAAGCAAAGACTGTCGAGAATCCCTTTCATTGAAAGGGGTTGCCAAGCTTCCAAAAAACTGCGAGTTTCCTGAAATCTCAGCAAACATTTTTTCACCCAATCTTGATGATACTTGCAGGTAGTGATCAGTACACGAATCCCACTTGGCTCACCAAATTTCGTTCTTCTAGGTTAAACCGTTCCTTTGCAGTAACCGTTTTCATGTTTAGGTTTCACTCTGTTTTCTCCTATATGGATACATGTAGTTGGAACTCTAAATCAAACACGGTTTGTGCTAGCTCTTTGAAACTTGGCACAATAATGTAGTTCCAAGTTCTATGGCTATGGTTTGTGTGCTATTGAAGTAGCCCCAAGCAGAGACTGACGAGAATCCCTTTCATTGAAAGGGGTTGCCAAGCTTCCAAAAAACTACGATATTCCTGAAATCTCAGCTAACATTATTTCACCCAATTTTGATGATACTTCCATTTAATGATCAGTACACCAATCCACCTTGGCTCACCAAATTTCGTTCTTCTAGGTTAAACCGTTCCTTTGCAGTAACCATTTTCATGTTTAGGTTTCACTCTCTTTTCTCCTATATGGATACATGTAGTTGGAACTCTAAATCAAACACGGTTTGTGCTAGCTCTTTGAAACTTGGCACAATAATGTAGTTCCAAGTTCTATCGCTATGGTTTGTGTGCTATTGAAGTAGCCCCAAGCAGAGACTGACGAGAATCCCTTTCATTGAAAGGGGTTGCCAAGCTTCCAAAAAACTGCGAGTTTCCTGAAATCTCAGCAAACATTTTTTCACCCAATCTTGATGATACTTCTATTTAATAATCAGTACACCAATCCCACTTGGCTCACCAAATTTCGTTCTTCTAGGTTAAACCGTTCCTTTGCAGTAACCGTTTTCATGTTTAGGTTTCACTCTGTTTTCTCCTATATGGATACATGTAGTTGGAACTCTAAATCAAACACGGTTTGTGCTAGCTCTTTGAAACTTGGCACAAGAATGTAGTTCCAAGTTATATCGCTATGGTTTGTGTGCTATTGAAGTAGCCCCAAGCAGAGACTGACGAGAATCCCTTTCATAGAAAGGGGTTGCCAGGCTTCCAAAAAACTGCGAGTATCCTGAAATCTCAGCAAACTTTTTTTCACCCAGTCTTGATGATACTTTCATTTAATGATCAGTACACCAATCCCACTTGGCTCACCAAATTTCGTTCTTCTAGGTTAAACCGTTCCTTTGCAGTAATCGTTTTCATATTTAGGTTTCACTCTGTTTTCTCCTATATGGATACATGTAGTTGGAACTCTAAATCAAACACGGTTTGTGCTAGCTCTTTGAAACTTGGCACAATAATGTAGTTCCAAGTTCTATCGCTATGGTTTGTGTGCTATTGAAGTAGCCCCAAGCAGAGACTGACGAGAATCCCTTTCATAGAAAGGGGTTGCCAAGCTTCCAAAAAACTACAAGTTTCCTGAAATATCAGCAAACATTTTTTTCATCCAATTTTGATGATACTTCCATTTAATGATCAGTACACCATCCCACTTGGCTCACCAAATTTCGTTCTTCTAGGTTAAACCGTTCCTTTGCAGTAATCGTTTTCATGTTTAGGTTTCACTCTGTTTTCTCCTATATGGATACATGTAGTTGGAACTCTAAATCAAACACGGTTTGTGCTAGCTCTTTGAAACTTGGCACAATAATGTAGTTCCAAGTTCTATCACTATGGTTTGTGTGCTATTGAAGTAGCCCCAAGTAGAGACTGATAAGAATCCCTTTCATTGAAAGGGGTTGCCAAGCTTCCAAAAAACTACGAGTTTCCTCAAATCTCAGCAAACATTTTTTCACCCAATCTTGATGATACTTGCAGGTAGTGATCAGTACACGAATCTCACTTGGCTCACTAAATTTCATTCTTCTAGGTTAAACCGTTCCTTTGCAGTAACCGTTTTCATGTTTAGGTTTCACTCTGTTTTCTCCTATATGGATACATGTAGTTGGAACTCTAAATCAAACACGGTTTGTGCTAGCTCTTTGAAACTTGGCACAATAATGTAGTTCCAAGTTCTATGGCTATGGTTTGTGTGCTATTGAAGTAGCCCCAAGCAGAGACTGACGAGAATGCCTTTCATTGAAAGGGGTTATCATGCTTCCAAAAAACTACGAGTTTCCTGAAATCTCAGCTAACATTTTTTCACCCAATATTGATGATACTTCCATTTAATGATCAGTACACCAATCCCACTTGGCTCACCAAATTTCCTTCTTCTAGGTTAAACCGTTCCTTTGCAGTAACCGTTTTCATGTTTAGGTTTCACTCTGTTTTCTCCTATATGGATACAGGTAGTTGGAACTCTAAATCAAACACGGTTTCTGCTAGCTCTTTGAAACTTGGCACAATAATGTAGTTCCAAGTTCTGTCGCTATGATTTGTGTGCTTTTGAAGTAGCCCCAAGCAGAGACTGACGAGAATCCCTTTCATTGAAAGTGGTTATCAAGCTTCCAAAAAACTACGAGTTTCCTGAAATCTCAGCAAACATTTTTTTCACCCAATCTTGATGATACTTGCAGGTAGTGATCAGTACACGAATCCCACTTGGCTCACAAAATTTCGTTCTTCTAGGTTAAACCCTTCCTTTGCAGTAACCGTTTTCATGTTTAGGTTTCAGTCTGTTTTCTCCCATATGGATACATGTAGTTGGAACTCTAAATCAAACACGGTTTGTGCTAGCTCTTTGAAACTTGGCACAATAATATAGTTCCAAGTTCTATCACTATGGTTTGTGTGCTATTGAAGTAGCCCCAAGCAGAGACTGACGAGAATCCCTTTCATGGAAAGGGGTTGCCAGGCTTCCAAAAAACTGCGAGTTTCCTGAAATCTCAGCAAACATTTTTTCACCCAGTCTTGATGATACTTCCATTTAATGATCAGTACACCAATCCCACTTGGCTCACCAAATTTCGTTCTTCTAGGTTAAACCGTTCCTTCGCAGTAATCGTTTTCATATTTAGGTTTCACTCTGTTTTCTCCTATATAGATACATGTAGTTGGAACTCTAAATCAAACACGGTTTGTGCTAGCTCTTTGAAACTTGGCACAATAATGTAGTTTCAAGTTCTATCGCTAGGGTTTGTGTGCTATTGAAGTAGCCCCAAGCAGAGACTGACAAGAATCCCTTTCATTGAAAGGGGTTGCCAAGCTTCCAAAAAACTACGAGTTTCCAGAAATCTCAGCAAACATTTTTTTCGCCCAATCTTGATGATACTTCCATTTAATGATCAGTACACCAATCCCACTTGGCTCACCAAATTTCGTTCTTCTAGGTTAAACCGTTACTTTGCAGTAACCGTTTTCATGTTTAGGTTTCACTCTGTTTTCTCCTATATGGATACATGTAGTTGGAACACTAAATCAAACACGGTTTGTGCTAGCTCTTTGAAACTTGGCACAATAATGTAGTTCCAAGTTCTATCGCTATGGTTTGTGTGCTATTGAAGTAGCCCCAAGCAGAGACTGACGAGAATCCCTTTCATTGAAAGGGGTTGCGAAGCTTCCAAAAAACTACGAGTTTCCTGAAATCTCAGCAAACATTTTTTCACCCAATCTTGATGATACTTCTATTTAATGATCAGTACACCAATCCCACTTGGCTCACCAAATTTCGTTCTTCTAGGTTAAACCGTTCCTTTGCAGTAACCGTTTTCATGTTTAGGTTTCACTCTGTTTTCTCCTATATGGATACATGTAGTTGGAACTCTAAATCAAACACGGTTTGTGCTAGCTCTTTGAAACTTGGCACAATAATGTAGTTCCAAGTTCTATCGCTATGGTTTGTGTGCTATTGAAGTAGCCCCAAGCAGAGACTGACGAGAATGCCTTTCATTGAAAGGGGTTATCGAGCTTCCAAAAAAATACGAGTTTCATGAAATCTCAGCTAACATTTTTTCGCCCAATCTTGATGATACTTCCATTTAATGATCAGTACACCAATCCCACTTGGCTCACCAAATTTCGTTCTTCTAGGTTAAACCGTTCCTTTGCAGTAACCGTTTTCATGTTTAGGTTTCACTCTGTTTTCTCCTATATGGATACATGTAGTTGGAACACTAAATCAAACACGGTTTGTGCTAGCTCTTTGAAACTTGGCACAATAATGTAGTTCCAAGTTCTATCGCTATGGTTTGTGTGCTATTGAAGTAGCCCCAAGCAGAGACTGACGAGAATCCCTTTCATTGAAAGGGGTTGCCAAGCTTCCAAAAAACTACGAGTTTCCTGAAATCTCAGCAAACATTTTTTAACCCAATCTTGATGATACTTCTATTTAATCATCAGTACACCAATCCCACTTGGCTCACCAAATTTCGTTCTTCTAGGTTAAACCGTTCCTTTGCAGTAACTTTTTTCATGTTTAGGTTTCACTCTGTTTTCTCCTATATGGATACATGTAGTTGGAACTCTAAATCAAACACGGTTTGTGCTAGCTCTTTGAAACTTGGAACAATAATGTAGTTCCAAGTTCTATCACTATATTTTGTGTTCTATTGAAGTAGCCCCAAGCAGAGACTGACGAGAATCCCTTTCATAGAAAGGGGTTGCCAGGCTTCCAAAAAACTGCGAGTTTCCTGAAATCTCAGCAAACATTTTTTCACCCAGTCTTGATGATACTTCCATTTAATGATCAGTACACCAATCCCAGTTGGCTCACCAAATTTCGTTCTTCTAGCTTAAACCGTTCCTTTGCAGTAACCGTTTTCATGTTTAGGTTTCACTCTGTTTTCTCCTATATAGATACATGTAGTTGGAACTCTAAATCAAACACGGTTTGTGCTAGCTCTTTGAAACTTGGCACAATAATGTAGTTTCAAGTTCTATCGCTATGGTTTGTGTGCTATTGAAGTAGCCCCAAGCAGAGACTGACGAGAATCCCTTTCATAGAAAGGGGTTGCCAGGCTTCCAAAAAACTGCGAGTATCCTGAAATCTCAGCAAACATTTTTTCACCCAGTCTTGATGATACTTCCATTTAATGATCAGTACACCAATCCCACTTGGCTCACCAAATTTCGTTCTTCTAGGTTAAACGTTCCTTTGCAGTAATCGTTTTCATATTTAGGTTTCACTCTGTTTTCTCCTATATGGATACATGTAGTTCGAACTCTAAATCAAACACGGTTTGTGCTAGCTCTTTGAAACTTGGCACAATAATGTAGTTCCAAGTTCTATCGCTATGGTTTGTGTGCTATTGAAGTAGCCCCAAGCAGAGACTGACGAGAATCCCTTTCATAGAAAGGGGTTGCCAAGCTTCCAAAAAACTACAAGTTTCCTGAAATATCAGCAAACATTTTTTCACCCAATCTTGATGATACTTCCATTTAATGATCAGTACACCAATCCCACTTGGCTCACCAAATTTCGTTCTTCTAGGTTAAACCGTTCCTTTGCAGTAATCGTTTTCATGTTTAGGTTTCACTCTGTTTTCTCCTATATGGATACATGTAGTTGGAACTCTAAATCAAACACGGTTTGTGCTAGCTCTTTGAAACTTGGCACAATAATGTAGTTCCAAGTTCTATGGCTATGGTTTGTGTGCTATTGAAGTAGCCCCAAGCAGAAACTGACGAGAATCCCTTTCATTGAAAGTGGTTATCAAGCTTCCAAAAAACTACGAGTTTCCTGAAATCTCAGCAAACATTTTTTCACCCAATCTTGATGATACTTGCAGGTAGTGATCAGTACACGAATCCCACTTGGCTCACAAAATTTCGTTCTTCTAGGTTAAACCCTTCCTTTGCAGTAACCGTTTTCATGTTTAGGTTTCAGTCTGTTTTCTCCCATATGGATACATGTAGTTGGAACTCTAAATCAAACACGGTTTGTGCTAGCTCTTTGAAACTTGGCACAATAATGTAGTTCCAAGTTCTATCGCTATGGTTTGTGTGCTATTGAAGTAGCCCCAAGCAGAGACTGACGAGAATCCCTTTCATGGAAAGGGGTTGCCAGGCTTCCAAAAAACTGCGAGTTTCCTGAAATCTCAGCAAACATTTTTTCACCCAGTCTTGATGATACTTCCATTTAATGATCAGTACACCAATCCCACTTGGCTCACCAAATTTCGTTCTTCTAGGTTAAACCGTTCCTTCGCAGTAATCGTTTTCATATTTAGGTTTCACTCTGTTTTCTCCTATATAGATACATGTAGTTGGAACTCTAAATCAAACACGGTTTGTGCTAGCTCTTTGAAACTTGGCACAATAATGTAGTTTCAAGTTCTATCGCTAGGGTTTGTGTGCTATTGAAGTAGCCCCAAGCAGAGACTGACAAGAATCCCTTTCATTGAAAGGGGTTGCCAAGCTTCCAAAAAACTACGAGTTTCCAGAAATCTCAGCAAACTTTTTTTCGCCCAATCTTGATGATACTTCCATTTAATGATCAGTACACCAATCCCACTTGGCTCACCAAATTTCGTTCTTCTAGGTTAAACCGTTACTTTGCAGTAACCGTTTTCATGTTTAGGTTTCACTCTGTTTTCTCCTATATGGATACATGTAGTTGGAACACTAAATCAAACACGGTTTGTGCTAGCTCTTTGAAACTTGGCACAATAATGTAGTTCCAAGTTCTATCGCTATGGTTTGTGTGCTATTGAAGTAGCCCCAAGCAGAGACTGACGAGAATCCCTTTCATTGAAAGGGGTTGCCAAGCTTCCAAAAAACTACGAGTTTCCTGAAATCTCAGCAAACATTTTTTCACCCAATCTTGATGATACTTCTATTTAATGATCAGTACACCAATCCCACTTGGCTCACCAAATTTCGTTCTTCTAGGTTAAACCGTTCCTTTGCAGTAACCGTTTTCATGTTTAGGTTTCACTCTGTTTTCTCCTATATGGATACATGTAGTTGGAACTCTAAATCAAACACGGTTTGTGCTAGCTCTTTGAAACTTGGCACAATAATGTAGTTCCAAGTTCTATCGCTATGGTTTGTGTGCTATTGAAGTAGCCCCAAGCAGAGACTGACGAGAATGCCTTTCATTGAAAGGGGTTATCGAGCTTCCAAAAAAATACGAGTTTCATGAAATCTCAGCTAACATTTTTCGCCCAATCTTGATGATACTTCCATTTAATGATCAGTACACCAATCCCACTTGGCTCACCAAATTTCGTTCTTCTAGGTTAAACCGTTCCTTTGCAGTAACCGTTTTCATGTTTAGGTTTCACTCTGTTTTCTCCTATATGGATACATGTAGTTGGAACACTAAATCAAACACGGTTTGTGCTAGCTCTTTGAAACTTGGCACAATAATGTAGTTCCAAGTTCTATCGCTATGGTTTGTGTGCTATTGAAGTAGCCCCAAGCAGAGACTGACGAGAATCCCTTTCATTGAAAGGGGTTGCCAAGCTTCCAAAAAACTACGAGTTTCCTGAAATCTCAGCAAACATTTTTTAACCCAATCTTGATGATACTTCTATTTAATCATCAGTACACCAATCCCACTTGGCTCACCAAATTTCGTTCTTCTAGGTTAAACCGTTCCTTTGCAGTAACTTTTTTCATGTTTAGGTTTCACTCTGTTTTCTCCTATATGGATACATGTAGTTGGAACTCTAAATCAAACACGGTTTGTGCTAGCTCTGTGAAACTTGGAACAATAATGTAGTTCCAAGTTCTATCACTATATTTTGTGTGCTATTGAAGTAGCCCCAAGCAGAGACTGACGAGAATCCCTTTCATAGAAAGGGGTTGCCAGGCTTCCAAAAAACTGCGAGTTTCCTGAAATCTCAGCAAACATTTTTTCACCCAGTCTTGATGATACTTCCATTTAATGATCAGTACACCAATCCCAGTTGGCTCACCAAATTTCGTTCTTCTAGCTTAAACCGTTCCTTTGCAGTAACCGTTTTCATGTTTAGGTTTCACTCTGTTTTCTCCTATATAGATACATGTAGTTGGAACTCTAAATCAAACACGGTTTGTGCTAGCTCTTTGAAACTTGGCACAATAATGTAGTTTCAAGTTCTATCGCTATGGTTTGTGTGCTATTGAAGTAGCCCCAAGCAGAGACTGACGAGAATCCCTTTCATAGAAAGGGGTTGCCAGGCTTCCAAAAAACTGCGAGTATCCTGAAATCTCAGCAAACATTTTTTCACCCAGTCTTGATGATACTTCCATTTAATGATCAGTACACCAATCCCACTTGGCTCACCAAATTTCGTTCTTCTAGGTTAAACCGTTCCTTTGCAGTAATCGTTTTCATATTTAGGTTTCACTCTGTTTTCTCCTATATGGATACATGTAGTTGGAGATCTAAATCAAACACGGTTTGTGCTAGCTCTTTGAAACTTGGCACAATAATGTAGTTCCAAGTTCTATCGCTATGGTTTGTGTGCTATTGAAGTAGCCCCAAGCAGAGACTGACGAGAATCCCTTTCATAGAAAGGGGTTGACAAGCTTCCAAAAAACTACAAGTTTCCTGAAATATCAGCAAACATTTTTTCACCCAATCTTGATGATACTTCCATTTAATGATCAGTACACCAATCCCACTTGGCTCACCAAATTTCGTTCTTCTAGGTTAAACCGTTCCTTTGCAGTAATCGTTTTCATGTTTAGGTTTCACTCTGTTTTCTCCTATATGGATACATGTAGTTGGAACTCTAAATCAAACATGGTTTGTGCTAGCTCTTTGAAACTTGGCACAATAATGTAGTTCCAAGTTCTATGGCTATGGTTTGTGTGCTATTGAAGTAGCCCCAAACAGAAACTGATGAGAATCCCTTTCATTGAAAGGGGTTGCCAAGCTTCCAAAAAACTACGAGTTTCCTGAAATCTCAGCTAACATTTTTTCACCCAATCTTGATGATACTTGCAGGTAGTGATCAGTACACGAATCTCACTTGGCTCACTAAATTTCGTTCTTCTAGGTTAAACCGTTCCTTTGCAGTAACCGTTTTCATGTTTAGGTTTCACTCTGTTTTCTCCTATATGGATACATGTAGTTGGAACTCTAAATCAAACACGGTTTGTGCTAGCTCTTTGAAACTTGGCACAATAATGTAGTTCCAAGTTCTATGGCTATGGTTTGTGTGCTATTGAAGTAGCCCCAAGCAGAGACTGACGAGAATGCCTTTCATTGAAAGGGGTTATCAAGCTTCCAAAAAACTACGAGTTTCCTGAAATCTCAGCTAACATTTTTTCACCCAATCTTGATGATACTTCCATTTAATGATCAGTACACCAATACCACTTGGCTCACCAAATATCGTTCTTCTAGGTTAAACCGTTCTTTGCAGTAACTGTTTTCATGTTTAGGTTTCACTCTGTTTTCTCCTATATGGATACATGTAGTTGGAACTCTAAATCAAACACGGTTTGTGCTAGCTCTTTGAAACTTGGCACAATAATGTCGTTCCAAGTTCTGTCGCTATGATTTGTGTGCTTTTGAAGTAGCCCCAAGCAGAGACTGACGAGAATCCCTTTCATTGAAAGGGGTTATCAAGCTTCCAAAAAACTACGAGTTTCCTGAAATCTCAGCAAACATTTTTTCACCCAATCTTGATGATACTTGCAGGTAGTGATCAGTACACGAATCCCACTTGGCTCACCAAATTTCGTTCTTCTAGGTTAAACCCTTCCTTTGCAGTAACCGTTTTCATGTTTAGGTTTCACTCTGTTTTCTCCCATATGGATACATGTAGTTGGAACTCTAAATCAAACACGGTTTGTGCTAGCTCTTTGAAACTTGGCACAATAATGTAGTTCCAAGTTCTATCGCTATGGTTGTGTGCTATTGAAGTAGCCCCAAGCAGAGACTGACGAGAATCCCTTTCATTGAAAGGGGTTGCCAAGCTTATAAAAAACTGCGAGTTTCCTGAAATCTCAGCAAACATTTATTCACCCAATCTTGATGATACTTGCAGGTAGTGATCAGTACACGAATCCCACTGGGCTCACCAAATTTCGTTCTTCTAGGTTAAACCGTTCCTTTGCAGTAACCGTTTTCATGTTTAGGTTTCACTCTGTTTTCTCCTATATGGATACATGTAGTTGGAACTCTAAATCAAACACGGTTTGTGCTAGCTCTTTGAAACTTGGCACAATAATGTAGTTCCAAGTTCTATCGCTATGGTTTGTGTGCTATTGAAGTAGCCCCAAGCAGAGACTGACGAGAATCCCTTTCATTGAAAGGGGTTGCCAAGCTTCCAAAAAACTGCGAGTTTCCTGAAATCTCAGCAAACATTTTTTCACCCAATCTTGATGATACTTGCAGGTAGTGATCAGTACACGAATCCCACATGGCTCACCAAATTTCCTTCTTCTAGGTTAAACCGTTCCTTTGCAGTAACCGTTTTCATGTTTAGGTTTCACTCTGTTTTCTCCTATATGGATACATGTAGTTGGAACTCTAAATCAAACACGGTTTGTGCTAGCTCTTTGAAACTTGGCACAATAATGTAGTTCCAAGTTCTATCGCTATGGTTTGTGTGCTATTGAAGTAGCCCCAAGCAGAGACTGACGAGAATCCCTTTCATTGAAAGGGGTTGCCAAGCTTCCAAAAACTACGAGTTTCCTGAAATCTCAGCAAACATTTTTTCACCCAATCTTGATGATACTTCTATTTAATTATCAGTACACCAATCCCACTTGGCTCACCAAATTTCGTTCTTCTAGTTTAAACCGTTCCTTTGCAGTAACCGTTTTCATGTTTAGGTTTCACTCTGTTTTCTCCTATATGGATACATGTAGTTGGAACTCTAAATTAAACACGGTTTGTGCTAGCTCTTTGAAACTTGGCACAAGAATGTAGTTCCAAGTTCTATCGCTATGGTTTGTGTGCTATTGAAGTAGCCCCAAGCAGAGACTGTCGAGAATCCCTTTCATTGAAAGGGGTTGCCAAGCTTCCAAAAAACTGCGAGTTTCCTGAAATCTCAGCAAACATTTTTTCACCCAATCTTGATGATACTTGCAGGTAGTGATCAGTACACGAATCCCACTTGGCTCACCAAATTTCGTTCTTCTAGGTTAAACCGTTCCTTTGCAGTAACCGTTTTCATGTTTAGGTTTCACTCTGTTTTCTCCTATATGGATACATGTAGTTGGAACTCTAAATCAAACACGGTTTGTGCTAGCTCTTTGAAACTTGGCACAATAATGTAGTTCCAAGTTCTATCGCTATGGTTTGTGTGCTATTGAAGTAGCCCCAAGCAGAGACTGACGAGAATCCCTTTCATTGAAAGGGGTTGCCAAGCTTCCAAAAATCTACGATATTCCTGAAATCTCAGCTAACATTATTTCACCCAATTTTGATGATACTTCCATTTAATGATCAGTACACCAATCCACCTTGGCTCACCAAATTTCATTCTTCTAGGTTAAACCGTTCCTTTGCAGTAACCATTTTCATGTTTAGGTTTCACTCTCTTTTTCTCCTATATGGATACATGTAGTTGGAACTCTAAATCAAACACGGTTTGTGCTAGCTCTTTGAAACTTGGCACAATAATGTAGTTCCAAGTTCTATCGCTATGGTTTGTGTGCTATTGAAGTAGCCCCAAGCAGAGACTGACGAGAATCCCTTTCATTGAAAGGGGTTGCCAAGCTTCCAAAAAACTGCGAGTTTCCTGAAATCTCAGCAAACATTTTTTCACCCAATCTTGATGATACTTCTATTTAATAATCAGTACACCAATCCCACTTGGCTCACCAAATTTCGTTCTTCTAGGTTAAACCGTTCCTTTGCAGTAACCGTTTTCATGTTTAGGTTTCACTCTGTTTTCTCCTATATGGATACATGTAGTTGGAACTCTAAATCAAACACGGTTTGTGCTAGCTCTTTGAAACTTGGCACAAGAATGTAGTTCCAAGTTCTATCGCTATGGTTTGTGTGCTATTGAAGTAGCCCCAAGCAGAGACTGACGAGAATCCCTTTCATAGAAAGGGGTTGCCAGGCTTCCAAAAAACTGCGAGTATCCTGAAATCTCAGCAAACATTTTTTCACCCAGTCTTGATGATACTTCCATTTAATGATCAGTACACCAATCCCACTTGGCTCACCAAATTTCGTTCTTCTAGGTTAAACCGTTCCTTTGCAGTAATCGTTTTCATATTTAGGTTTCACTCTGTTTTCTCCTATATGGATACATGTAGTTGGAACTCTAAATCAAACACGGTTTGTGCTAGCTCTTTGAAACTTGGCACAATAATGTAGTTCCAAGTTCTATCGCTATGGTTTGTGTGCTATTGAAGTAGCCCCAAGCAGAGACTGACGAGAATCCCTTTCATAGAAAGGGGTTGCCAAGCTTCCAAAAAAACTACAAGTTTCCTGAAATATCAGCAAACATTTTTTCACCCAATCTTGATGATACTTCCATTTAATGATCAGTACACCAATCCCACTTGGCTCACCAAAATTTCGTTCTTCTAGGTTAAACCGTTCCTTTGCAGTAATCGTTTTCATGTTTAGGTTTTCACTCTGTTTTCTCCTATATGGATACATGTAGTTGGAACTCTAAATCAAACACGGTTTGTGCTAGCTCTTTGAAACTTGGCACAATAATGTACTTCCAAGTTCTATCGCTATGGTTTGTGTGCTATTGAAGTAGCCCCAAGTAGAGACTGATAAGAATCCCTTTCATTGAAAGGGGTTGCCAAGCTTCCAAAAAACTACGAGTTTCCTCAAATCTCAGCAAACATTTTTTCACCCAATCTTGATGATACTTGCAGGTAGTGATCAGTACACGAATCTCACTTGGCTCACTAAATTTCATTCTTCTAGGTTAAACCGTTCCTTTGCAGTAACCGTTTTCATGTTTAGGTTTCACTCTGTTTTCTCCTATATGGATACATGTAGTTGGAACTCTAAATCAAACACGGTTTGTGCTAGCTCTTTGAAACTTGGCACAATAATGTAGTTCCAAGTTCTATGGCTATGGTTTGTGTGCTATTGAAGTAGCCCCAAGCAGAGACTGACGAGAATGCCTTTCATTGAAAGGGTTATCAAGCTTCCAAAAAACTACGAGTTTCCTGAAATCTCAGCTAACATTTTTTCACCCAATATTGATGATACTTCCATTTAATGATCAGTACACCAATCCCACTTGGCTCACCAAATTTCCTTCTTCTAGGTTAAACCGTTCCTTTGCAGTAACCGTTTTCATGTTTAGGTTTCACTCTGTTTTCTCCTATATGGATACAGGTAGTTGGAACTCTAAATCAAACACGGTTTGTGCTAGCTCTTTGAAACTTGGCACAATAATGTAGTTCCAAGTTCTGTCGCTATGATTTGTGTGCTTTTGAAGTAGCCCCAAGCAGAGACTGACGAGAATCCCTTTCATTGAAAAGTGGTTATCAAGCTTCCAAAAAACTACGAGTTTCCTGAAATCTCAGCAAACATTTTTTCACCCAATCTTGATGATACTTGCAGGTAGTGATCAGTACACGAATCCCACTTGGCTCACAAAATTTCGTTCTTCTAGGTTAAACCCTTCCTTTGCAGTAACCGTTTTCATGTTTAGGTTTCAGTCTGTTTTCTCCCATATGGATACATGTAGTTGGAACTCTAAATCAAACACGGTTTGTGCTAGCTCTTTGAAACTTGGCACAATAATGTAGTTCCAAGTTCTATCACTATGGTTTGTGTGCTATTGAAGTAGCCCCAAGCAGAGACTGACGAGAATCCCTTTCATGGAAAGGGGTTGCCAGGCTTCCAAAAAACTGCGAGTTTCCTGAAATCTCAGCAAACATTTTTTTCACCCAGTCTTGATGATACTTCCATTTAATGATCAGTACACCAATCCCACTTGGCTCACCAAATTTCGTTCTTCTAGGTTAAACCGTTCCTTCGCAGTAATCGTTTTCATATTTAGGTTTCACTCTGTTTTCTCCTATATAGATACATGTAGTTGGAACTCTAAATCAAACACGGTTTGTGCTAGCTCTTTGAAACTTGGCACAATAATGTAGTTTCAAGTTCTATCGCTAGGGTTTGTGTGCTATTGAAGTAGCCCCAAGCAGAGACTGACAAGAATCCCTTTCATTGAAAGGGGTTGCCAAGCTTCCAAAAAACTACGAGTTTCCAGAAATCTCAGCAAACATTTTTTGCCCAATCTTGATGATACTTCCATTTAATGATCAGTACACCAATCCCACTTGGCTCACCAAATTTCGTTCTTCTAGGTTAAACCGTTACTTTGCAGTAACCGTTTTCATGTTTAGGTTTCACTCTGTTTTCTCCTATATGGATACATGTAGTTGGAACACTAAATCAAACACGGTTTGTGCTAGCTCTTTGAAACTTGGCACAATAATGTAGTTCCAAGTTCTATCGCTATGGTTTGTGTGCTATTGAAGTAGCCCCAAGCAGAGACTGACGAGAATCCCTTTCATTGAAAGGGGTTGCGAAGCTTCCAAAAAACTACGAGTTTCCTGAAATCTCAGCAAACATTTTTTCACCCAATCTTGATGATACTTCTATTTAATGATCAGTACACCAATCCCACTTGGCTCACCAAATTTCGTTCTTCTAGGTTAAACCGTTCCTTTGCAGTAACCGTTTTCATGTTTAGGTTTCACTCTGTTTTCTCCTATATGGATACATGTAGTTGGAACTCTAAATCAAACACGGTTTGTGCTAGCTCTTTGAAACTTGGCACAATAATGTAGTTCCAAGTTCTATGGCTATGGTTTGTGTGCTATTGAAGTAGCCCCAAGCAGAGACTGACGAGAATGCCTTTCATTGAAAGGGGTTATCGAGCTTCCAAAAAAATACGAGTTTCATGAAATCTCAGCTAACATTTTTTCGCCCAATCTTGATGATACTTCCATTTAATGATCAGTACACCAATCCCACTTGGCTCACCAAATTTCGTTCTTCTAGGTTAAACCGTTCCTTTGCAGTAACCGTTTTCATGTTTAGGTTTCACTCTGTTTTCTCCTATATGGATACATGTAGTTGGAACACTAAATCAAACACGGTTTGTGCTAGCTCTTTGAAACTTGGCACAATAATGTAGTTCCAAGTTCTATCGCTATGGTTTGTGTGCTATTGAAGTAGCCCCAAGCAGAGACTGACGAGAATCCCTTTCATTGAAAGGGGTTGCCAAGCTTCCAAAAAACTACGAGTTTCCTGAAATCTCAGCAAACATTTTTTAACCCAATCTTGATGATACTTCTATTTAATAATCAGTACACCAATCCCACTTGGCTCACCAAATTTCGTTCTTCTAGGTTAACCGTTCCTTTGCAGTAACTTTTTTCATGTTTAGGTTTCACTCTGTTTTCTCCTATATGGATACATGTAGTTGGAACTCTAAATCAAACACGGTTTGTGCTAGCTCTTTGAAACTTGGAACAATAATGTAGTTCAAAGTTCTATCACTATATTTTGTGTGCTATTGAAGTAGCCCCAAGCAGAGACTGACGAGAATCCCTTTCATAGAAAGGGGTTGCCAGGCTTCCAAAAAACTGCGAGTTTCCTGAAATCTCAGCAAACATTTTTTCACCCAGTCTTGATGATACTTCCATTTAATGATCAGTACACCAATCCCAGTTGGCTCACCAAATTTCGTTCTTCTAGCTTAAACCGTTCATTTGCAGTAACCGTTTTCATGTTTAGGTTTCACTCTGTTTTCTCCTATATAGATACATGTAGTTGGAACTCTAAATCAAACACGGTTTGTGCTAGCTCTTTGAAACTTGGCACAATAATGTAGTTTCAAGTTCTATCGCTATGGTTTGTGTGCTATTGAAGTAGCCCCAAGCAGAGACTGACGAGAATCCCTTTCATAGAAAGGGGTTGCCAGGCTTCCAAAAAACTGCGAGTATCCTGAAATCTCAGCAAACATTTTTTCACCCAGTCTTGATGATACTTCCATTTAATGATCAGTACACCAATCCCACTTGGCTCACCAAATTTCGTTCTTCTAGGTTAAACCGTTCCTTTGCAGTAATCGTTTTCATATTTAGGTTTCACTCTGTTTTCTCCTATATGGATACATGTAGTTGGAACTCTAAATCAAACACGGTTTGTGCTAGCTCTTTGAAACTTGGCACAATAATGTAGTTCCAAGTTCTATCGCTATGGTTTGTGTGCTATTGAAGTAGCCCCAAGCAGAGACTGACGAGAATCCCTTTCATAGAAAGGGGTTGCCAAGCTTCAAAAAAACTACAAGTTTCCTGAAATCTCAGCAAACATTTTTTCACCCAATCTTGATGATACTTCCATTTAATGATCAGTACACCAATCCCACTTGGCTCACCAAATTTCGTTCTTCTAGGTTAAACCGTTCCTTTGCAGTAATCGTTTTCATGTTTAGGTTTCACTCTGTTTTCTCCTATATGGATACATGTAGTTGGAACTCTAAATCAAACACGGTTTGTGCTAGCTCTTTGAAACTTGGCACAATAATGTAGTTCCAAGTTCTATGGCTATGGTTTGTGTGCTATTGAAGTAGCCCCAAGCAGAAACTGATGAGAATCCCTTTCATTGAAAGGGGTTGCCAAGCTTCCAAAAAACTACGAGTTTCCTGAAAATCTCAGCTAACATTTTTTCACCCAATCTTGATGATACTTGCAGGTAGTGATCAGTACACGAATCTCACTTGGCTCACTAAATTTCCGTTCTTCTAGGTTAAACCGTTCCTTTGCAGTAACAGTTTTCATGTTTAGGTTTCACTCTGTTTTCTCCTATATGGATACATGTAGTTGGAACTCTAAATCAAACACGGTTTGTGCTAGCTCTTTGAAACTTGGCACAATAATGTAGTTCCAAGTTCTATGGCTATGGTTTGTGTGCTATTGAAGTAGCCCCAAGCAGAGACTGACGAGAATGCCTTTCATTGAAAGGGGTTATCAAGCTTCCAAAAAACTACGAGTTTCCTGAAATCTCAGCTAACATTTTTTCACCCAATCTTGATGATACTTCCATTTAATGATCAGTACACCAATCCCACTTGGCTCACCAAATATCGTTCCTCTAGGTTAAACCGTTCCTTTGCAGTAACCGTTTTCATGTTTAGGTTTCACTCTGTTTTCTCCTATATGGATACATGTAGTTGGAACTCTAAATCAAACACGGTTTGTGCTAGCTCTTTGAAACTTGGCACAATAATGTCGTTCCAAGTTCTGTCGCTATGATTTGTGTGCTTTTGAAGTAGCCCCAAGCAGAGACTGACGAGAATCCCTTTCATTGAAAGGGGTTATCAAGCTTCCAAAAAACTACGAGTTTCCTGAAATCTCAGCAAACATTTTTTCACCCAATCTTGATGATACTTGCAGGTAGTGATCAGTACACGAATCCCACTTGGCTCACCAAATTTCGTTCTTCTAGGTTAAACCCTTCCTTTGCAGTAACCGTTTTCATGTTTAGGTTTCACTCTGTTTTCTCCCATATGGATACATGTAGTTGGAACTCTAAATCAAACACGGTTTGTGCTAGCTCTTTGAAACTTGGCACAATAATGTAGTTCCAAGTTCTATCACTATGGTTTGTGTGCTATTGAAGTAGCCCCAAGCAGAGACTGACGAGAAATCCCTTTCATGGAAAGGGGTTGCCAGGCTTCCAAAAAAACTGCGAGTTTCCTGAAATCTCAGCAAACATTTTTTCACCCAGTCTTGATGATACTTCCATTTAATGATCAGTACACCAATCCCACTTGGCTCACCAAATTTCGTTCTTCTAGGTTAAACCGTTCCTTTGCAGTAATCGTTTTCATATTTAGGTTTCACTCTGTTTTCTCCTATATAGATACATGTAGTTGGAACTCTAAATCAAACACGGTTTGTGCTAGCTCTTTGAAACTTGGCACAATAATGTAGTTTCAAGATCTATCGCTAGGGTTTGTGTGCTATTGAAGTAGCCCCAAGCAGAGACTGACAAGAATCCCTTTCATTGAAAGGGGTTGCCAAGCTTCCAAAAAACTACGAGTTTCCAGAAATCTCAGCAAACATTTTTTCGCCCAATCTTGATGATACTTCCATTTAATGATCAGTACACCAATCCCACTTGGCTCACCAAATTTCGTTCTTCTAGGTTAAACCGTTCCTTTGCAGTAACCGTTTTCATGTTTAGGTTTCACTCTGTTTTCTCCTATATGGATACATGTAGTTGGAACACTAAATCAAACACGGTTTGTGCTAGCTCTTTGAAACTTGGCACAATAATGTAGTTCCAAGTTCTATCGCTATGGTTTGTGTGCTATTGAAGTAGCCCCAAGCAGAGACTGACGAGAATCCCTTTCATTGAAAGGGGTTGCGAAGCTTCCAAAAAACTACGAGTTTCCTGAAATCTCAGCAAACATTTTTTCACCCAATCTTGATGATACTTCTATTTAATGATCAGTACACCATTCCCACTTGGCTCACCAAATTTCGTTCTTCTAGGTTAAACCGTTCCTTTGCAGTAACCGTTTTCATGTTTAGGTTTCACTCTGTTTTCTCCTATATGGATACATGTAGTTGGAACTCTAAATCAAACACGGTTTGTGCTAGCTCTTTGAAACTTGGCACAATAATGTAGTTCCAAGTTCTATGGCTATGGTTTGTGTGCTATTGAAGTAGCCCCAAGCAGAGACTGACGAGAATGCCTTTCATTGAAAGGGGTTATCGAGCTTCCAAAAAAATACGAGTTTCATGAAATCTCAGCTAACATTTTTTCGCCCAATCTTGATGATACTTCCATTTAATGATCAGTACACCAATCCCACTTAGCTCACCAAATTTCGTTCTTCTAGGTTAAACCGTTCCTTTGCAGTAACCGTTTTCATGTTTAGGTTTCACTCTGTTTTCTCCTATATGGATACATGTAGTTGGAACACTAAATCAAACACGGTTTGTGCTAGCTCTTTGAAACTTGGCACAATAATGTAGTTCCAAGTTCTATCGCTATGGTTTGTGTGCTATTGAAGTAGCCCCAAGCAGAGACTGACGAGAATCCCTTTCATTGAAAGGGGTTGCCAAGCTTCCAAAAAACTACGAGTTTCCTGAAATCTCAGCAAACATTTTTTAACCCAATCTTGATGATACTTCTATTTAATAATCAGTACACCAATCCCACTTGGCTCACCAAATTTCGTTCTTCTAGGTTAAACCGTTCCTTTGCAGTAACTTTTTTCATGTTTAGGTTTCACTCTGTTTTCTCCTATATGGATACATGTAGTTGGAACTCTAAATCAAACACGGTTTGTGCTAGCTCTTTGAAACTTGGAACAATAATGTAGTTCAAAGTTCTATCACTATATTTTGTGTGCTATTGAAGTAGCCCCAAGCAGAGACTGACGAGAATCCCTTTCATAGAAAGGGGTTGCCAGGCTTCCAAAAAACTGCGAGTTTCCTGAAATCTCAGCAAACATTTTTTCACCCAGTCTTGATGATACTTCCATTTAATGATCAGTACACCAATCCCAGTTGGCTCACCAAATTTCGTTCTTCTAGCTTAAACCGTTCCTTTGCAGTAACCGTTTTCATGTTTAGGTTTCACTCTGTTTTCTCCTATATGGATACATGTAGTTGGAACTCTAAATCAAACACGGTTTGTGCTAGCTCTTTGAAACTTGGCACAATAATGTAGTTTCAAGTTCTATCGCTATGGTTTGTGTGCTATTGAAGTAGCCCCAAGCAGAGACTGACGAGAATCCCTTTCATAGAAAGGGGTTGCCAGGCTTCCAAAAAACTGCGAGTATCCTGAAATCTCAGCAAACATTTTTTCACCCAGTCTTGATGATACTTCCATTTAATGATCAGTACACCAATCCCACTTGGCTCACCAAATTTCGTTCTTCTAGGTTAAACCGTTCCTTTGCAGTAATCGTTTCATATTTAGGTTTCACTCTGTTTTCTCCTATATGGATACATGTAGTTGGAACTCTAAATCAAACACGGTTTGTGCTAGCTCTTTGAAACTTGGCACAATAATGTAGTTCCAAGTTCTATCGCTATGGTTTGTGTGCTATTGAAGTAGCCCCAAGCAGAGACTGACGAGAATCCCTTTCATAGAAAGGGGTTGCCAAGCTTCAAAAAAACTACAAGTTTCCTGAAATCTCAGCAAACATTTTTTCACCCAATCTTGATGATACTTCCATTTAATGATCAGTACACCAATCCCACTTGGCTCACCAAATTTCGTTCTTCTAGGTTAAACCGTTCCTTTGCAGTAATCGTTTTCATGTTTAGGTTTCACTCTGTTTTCTCCTATATGGATACATGTAGTTGGAACTCTAAATCAAACACGGTTTGTGCTAGCTCTTTGAAACTTGGCACAATAATGTAGTTCCAAGTTCTATGGCTATGGTTTGTGTGCTATTGAAGTAGCCCCAAGCAGAAACTGATGAGAATCCCTTTCATTGAAAGGGGTTGCCAAGCTTCCAAAAAACTACGAGTTTCCTGAAATCTCAGCTAACATTTTTTCACCCAATCTTGATGATACTTGCAGGTAGTGATCAGTACACGAATCTCACTTGGCTCACTAAATTTCGTTCTTCTAGGTTAAACCGTTCCTTTGCAGTAACGTTAGGTTTCACTCTGTTTTCTCCTATATGGATACATGTAGTTGGAACTCTAAATCAAACACGGTTTGTGCTAGCTCTTTGAAACTTGGCACAATAATGTAGTTCCAAGTTCTATGGCTATGGTTTGTGTGCTATTGAAGTAGCCCCAAGCAGAGACTGACGAGAATGCCTTTCATTGAAAGGGGTTATCAAGCTTCCAAAAAACTACGAGTTTCCTGAAATCTCAGCTAACATTTTTTCACCCAATCTTGATGATACTTCCATTTAATGATCAGTACACCAATCCCACTTGGCTCACCAAATATCGTTCTTCTAGGTTAAACCGTTCCTTTGCAGTAACCGTTTTCATGTTTAGGTTTCACTCTGTTTTCTCCTATATGGATACATGTAGTTGGAACTCTAAATCAAACACGGTTTGTGCTAGCTCTTTGAAACTTGGCACAATAATGTCGTTCCAAGTTCTGTCGCGATGATTTGTGTGCTTTTGAAGTAGCCCCAAGCAGAGACTGACGAGAATCCCTTTCATTGAAAGGGGTTATAAAACTTCCAAAAAACTACGAGTTTCCTGAAATCTCAGCAAACATTTTTTCACCCAATCTTGATGATACTTGCAGGTAGTGATCAGTACACGAATCCCACTTGGCTCACCAAATTTCGTTCTTCTAGGTTAAACCCTTCCTTTGCAGTAACCGTTTTCATGTTTAGGTTTCACTCTGTTTTCTCCCATATGGATACATGTAGTTGGAACTCTAAATCAAACACGGTTTGTGCTAGCTCATTGAAATTTGGCACAATAATGTAGTTCCAAGTTCTATCGCTATGGTTTGTGTGCTATTGAAGTAGCCCCAAGCAGAGACTGACGAGAATCCCTTTCATTGAAAGGGGTTGCCAAGCTTCCAAAAAACTACGAGTTTCCTGAAATCTCAGCAAACATTTTTTCACCCAATCTTGATGATACTTCCACTTAATTATCAGGACACCAATCCCACTTGGCTCACCAAATTTCGTTCTTCTAGGTTAAACCGTTCCTTTGCAGTAACCGTTTTCATGTTTAGGTTTCACTCTGTTTTCTCCTATATGGATACATGTAGTTGGAACTCTCAATCAAACACGGTTTGTGCTACCTCTTTGAAACTTGGCACAATAATGTAGTTCCAAGTTCTATCGCTATGGTTTGTGTGCTATTGAAGTAGCCCCAAGCAGAGACTGACGAGAATCCCTTTCAATGAAAGGGGTTGCCAAGCTTCCATAAAACTACGAGTTTCCTGAAATCTCAGCAAACATTTTTTCACCCAATCTTGATGATACTTCTATTTAATTATCAGTACACCAATCCCACTTGGCTCACCAAATTTCGTTCTTCTAGGTTAAACCGTTCCTTTGCAGTAACCGTTTTCATGTTTAGATTTCACTCTGTTTTCTCCTATATGGATACATGTAGTTGGAACTCTAAATCAAACACGGTTTGTGCTAGCTCTTTGAAACTTGGCACAATAATGTAGTTCCAAGTACTATCGCTATGGTTTGTGTGCTATTGAAGTAGCCCCAAGCAGAGACTGACGAGAATCCCTTTCATTAAAAGGGGTTGTCAAGCTTCCAAAAAACTACGATATTCCTGAAATCTCAGCTAACATTTTTTCACCCAATCTTGATGATACTTCCATTTAATGATCAGTACACCAATCCACCTTGGCTCACCAAATTTCGTTCTTCTAGGTTAAACCGTTCCTTTGCAGTAACCATTTTCATGTTTAGGTTTCACCCTGTTTTCTCCTATATGGAAAACATGTAGTTGGAACTCTAAATCAAACACGGTTTGTGCTAGCTCTTTGAAACTTGGCACAATAATGTAGTTCCAAGTTCTATCGCTATGGTTTGTGTGCTATTGAAGTAGCCCCAAGCAGAGACTGACGAGAATCCCTTTCATAGAAAGGGGTTGCCAGGCTTCCAAAAAACTGCGAGTTTCCTGAAATCTCAGCAAACATTTTTTCACCCAGTCTTGATGATACTTCCATTTAATGATCAGTACACCAATCCCAGTTGGCTCACCAAATTTCGTTCTTCTAGGTTAAAACGTTCCTTTGCAGTAACCGTTTTCATGTTTAGGTTTCACTCTGTTTTCTCCTATATAGATACATGTAGTTGGAACTCTAAATCAAACACGGTTTGTGCTAGCTCTTTGAAACTTGGCACAATAATGTAGTTTCAAGTTCTATCGCTATGGTTCGTGTGCTATTGAAGTAGCCCCAAGCAGAGACTTACGAGAATCCCTTTCATAGAAAGGGGTTGCCAGGCTTCCAAAAAACTGCGAGTATCCTGAAATCTCAGCAAACATTTTTTCACCCAGTCTTGATGATACTTCCATTTAAGGATCAGTACACCAATCCCACTTGGCTCACCAAATTCGTTCTTCTAGGTTAAACCGTTCCTTTGCAGTAATCGTTTTCATATTTAGGTTTCACTCTGTTTTCTCCTATATGGATACATGTAGTTGGAACTCTAAATCAAACACGGTTTGTGCTCGCTCCTTTGAAACTTGGCACAATAATGTAGTTCCAAGTTCTATCGCTATGGTTTGTGTGCTATTGAAGTAGCCCCAAGCAGAGACTGACGAGAATCCCTTTCATAGAAAGGGGTTGCCAAGCTTCCAAAAAACTACAAGTTTCCTGAAATCTCAGCAAACATTTTTTCACCCAATCTTGATGATACTTCCATTTAATGATCAGTACACCAATCCCACTTGGCTCACCAAATTTCGTTCCTTCTAGGTTAAACCGTTCCTTTGCAGTAATCGTTTTCATGTTTAGGTTTCACTCTGTTTTCTCCTATATGGATACATGTAGTTGGAACTCTAAATCAAACACGGTTTGTGCTAGCTCTTTGAAACTTGGCACAATAATGTAGTTCCAAGTTCTATGGCTATGGTTTGTGTGCTATTGAAGTAGCCCCAAGCAGAGACTGATGAGAATCCCTTTCATTGAAAGGGGTTGCCAAGCTTCCAAAAAACTACGACTTTCCTGAAATCTCAGCTAACATTTTTTCACCCAATCTTGATGATACTTGCAGGTAGTGATCAGTACACGAATCTCACTTGGCTCACTAAATTTCGTTCTTCTAGATTAAACCGTTCCTTTGCAGTAACCGTTTTCATGTTTAGGTTTCACTCTGTTTTCTCCTATATGGATACATGTAGTTGGAACTCTAAATCAAACCGGTTTGTGCTAGCTCTTTGAAACTTGGCACAATAATGTAGTTCCAAGTTCTATGGCTATGGTTTGTGTGCTATTGAAGTAGCCCCAAGCAGAGACTGACGAGAATGCCTTTCATTGGAAAGGGTTATCAAGCTTCCAAAAAACTACGAGTTTCCTGAAATCTCAGCTAACATTTTTTCACCCAATCTTGATGATACTTCCATTTAATGATCAGTACACCAATCCCACTTGGCTCACCAAATATCGTTCTTCTAGGTTAAACCGTTCCTTTGCAGTAACCGTTTTCATGTTTAGGTTTCACTCTGTTTTCTCCTATATGGATACATGTAGTTGGAACTCTAAATCAAACACGGTTTGTGCTAGCTCTTTTGAAACTTGGCACAATAATGTCGTTCCAAGTTCTGTCGCTATGATTTGTGTGCTTTTGAAGTAGCCCCAAGCAGAGACTGACGAGAATCCCTTTCATTGAAAGGGGTTATCAAGCTTCCAAAAAACTACGAGTTTCCTGAAATCTCAGCAAACATTTTTTCACCCAATCTTGATGATACTTGCAGGTAGTGATCAGTACACGAATCCCACTTGGCTCACCAAATTTCGTTCTTCTAGGTTAAACCATTCCTTTGCAGTAACCGTTTTCATGTTTAGGTTTCACTCTGTTTTCTCCCATATGGATACATGTAGTTGGAACTCTAAATCAAACACGGTTTGTGCTAGCTCTTTTGAAATTTGGCACAATAATGTAGTTCCAAGTTCTATCGCTATGGTTTTGTGTGCTATTGAAGTAGCCCCAAGCAGAGACTGACGAGAATCCCTTTCATTGAAAGGGGTTGCCAAGCTTCCAAAATACTGCGAGTTTCCTGAAATCTCAGCAAACATTTTTTCACCCATCTTGATGATACTTGCAGGTAGTGATCAGTACACGAATCCCACTTGGCTCACCAAATTTCGTTCTTCTAGGTTAAACCGTTCCTTTGCAGTAACCGTTTTCATGTTTAGGTTTCACTCTGTTTTCTCCTATATGGATACATGTAGTTGGAACTCTAAATCAAACACGGTTTGTGCTAGCTCTTTGAAACTTGGCACAATAATGTAGTTCCAAGTTCTATCGCTATGGTTTGTGTGCTATTGAAGTACCCCAAGCAGACACTGACGAGAACCCCTTTCATTGAAAGGGGTTGCCAAGCTTCCAAAAAACTACGAGTTTCCTGAAATCTCAGCAAACATTTTTTCACCCAATCTTGATGATACCTCTATTTAATGATCAGTACACCAATTCCACTTGGATCACCAAATTTCGTTCTTCTAGGTTAAACCGTTCCTTTGCAGTAACCGTTTTCATGTTTAGGTTTCACTCTGTTTTCTCCTATATGGATACATGTAGTTGGAACTCTAAATCAAACACGGTTTGTGCTAGCTCTTTGAAACTTGGCACAATAATGTAGTTCCAAGTTCTATCACTATGGTTTGTGTGCTATTGAAGTAGCCCCAAGCAGAGACTGACGAGAATCCCTTTCATGGAAAGGGGTTGCCAGGCTTCCAAAAAACTGCGAGTTTCCTGAAATCTCAGCAAACAATTTTTCACCCAGTCTTGATGATACTTCCATTTAATGATCAGTACACCAATCCCACTTGGCTCACAAAATTTAGTTCTTCTAGGTTAAACCGTTCCTTTGCAGTAATCGTTTTCATATTTAGGTTTCACTCTGTTTTCTCCTATATAGATACATGTAGTTGGAACTCTAAATCAAACACGGTTTGTGCTAGCTCTTTGAAACTTGGCACAATAATGTAGTTTCAAGTTCTATCGCTAGGGTTTGTGTGCTATTGAAGTAGCCCCAAGCAGAGACTGACGAGAATCCCTTTCATTGAAAGGGGTTATCAAGCTTCCAAAAAACTACGTGTTTCCAGAAATCTCAGCAAACATTTTTTCGCCCAATCTTGATGATACTTCAATTTAATGATCAGTACACGAATCCCACTTGGCTCACCAAATTTCGTTCTTCTAGGTTAAACCGTTCCTTTGCAGTAACCGTTTTCATGTTTAGGTTTCACTCTGTTTTCTCCTATATGGATACATGTAGTTGGAACTCTAAATCAAACACGGTTTGTGCTAGCTCTTTGAAACTTGGCACAATAATATAGTTCCAATTTCTATCGCTATGGTTTGTGTGCTATTGAAGTAGCCCCAAGCAGAGATTGAGGAGAATCCCTTTCATTGAAAGGGGTTGTCAAGCTTCCAAAAAACTACGAGTTTCCTGAAATCTCAGCTAACATTTTTTCACCCAATCTTGATGATACTTCCATTTAATGATCAGTACACCAATCCCACTTGGCTCACCAAATTTCGTTCTTCTAGGTTAAACCGTTCCTTTGCAGTAACCGTTTTCATGTTTAGGTTTCACTCTGTTTTCTCCTATATGGATACATGTAGTTGGAACTCTAAATCAAACACGGTTTGTGCTAGCTCTTTGAAACTTGGCACAATAATGTAGTTCCAAGTTCTATCGCTATGGTTTGTGTGCTATTGAAGTAGCCGCAAGCAGAGACTGAAGAGAATCCCTTTCATTGAAAGGGGTTGCCAAGCTTCCAAAAAACTGCGAGTTTCCTGAAATCTCAGCAAACATTTTTTCACCCAATCTTGATGATACTTGCAGGTAGTGATCAGTACACCGAATCCCACTTGGCTCACCAAATTTCGTTCTTCTAGGTTAAACCGTTCCTTTGCAGTAACCGTTTTCATGTTTAGGTTTCACTCTGTTTTCTCCTATATGGATACATGTAGTTGGAACTCTAAATCAAACACGGTTTGTGCTAGCTCTTTGAAACTTGGCACAATAATGTAGTTCCAAGTTCTATCGCTATGGTTTGTGTGCTATTGAAGTAGCCCCAAGCAGAGACTGACGAGAATCCCTTTCAATGAAAGGGGTTGCCAAGCTTCCAAAAAACTACGAGTTTCCTGAAATCTCAGCAAACATTTTTTCACCCAATCTTGATGATACTTCCTTTACTGATCAGTACACCAATTCCACTTGGCTCACCAAATTTCGTTCTTCTAGGTTAAACCGTTCCTTTGCAGTAACCGTTTTCATGTTTAGGTTTCACTCTGTTTTCTCCCATATGGATACATGTAGTTGGAACTCTAAATTAAACACGGTTTGTGCTAGCTCTTTGAAACTTGGCACAATAATGTAGTTCCAAGTTCTATCGCTATGGTTTGTGTGCTATTGAAGTAGCCCCAAGCAGAGACTGACGAGAATCCCTTTCATTGAAAGGGGTTGCCAAGCTTCCAAAAAACTGCGAGTTTCCTGAAATCTCAGCAAACATTTTTCACCCAATCTTGATGATACTTGCAGGTAGTGATCAGTACACGAATCCCACTTGGCTCACCAAATTTCGTTCTTCTAGGTTAAACCGTTCCTTTGCAGTAACCGTTTTCATGTTTAGGTTTCACTCTGTTTTCTCCTATATGGATACATGTAGTTGGAACTCTAAATCAAAACACGGTTTGTGCTAGCTCTTTGAAACTTGGCACAATAATGTAGTTCCAAGTTCTATCGCTATGGTTTGTGTGCTATTGAAGTAGCCCCAAGCAGAGACTGACGAGAATCCCTTTGATTGAAAGGGGTTGCCAAGCTTCCAAAAACTACGAGTTTCCTGAAATCTCAGCAAACATTTTTCACCCAATCTTGATGATACTTCTATTTAATAATCAGTACACCAATCCCACTTGGCTCACCAAATTTCGTTCTTCTAGGTTAAACCGTTCCTTTGCAGTAACCGTTTTCATGTTTAGGTTTCACTCTGTTTTCTCCTATATGGATACATGTAGTTGGAACTCTAAATCAAACACGGTTTGTGCTAGCTCTTTGAAACTTGGCACAAGAATGTAGTTCCAAGTTCTATCGCTATGGTTTGTGTGCTATTGAAGTAGCCCAAGCAGAGACTGACGAGAATCCCTTTCATAGAAAGGGGTTGCCAGGCTTCCAAAAAACTGCGAGTTTCTGAAATCTCAGCAAACATTTTTTCACCCAATCTTGATGATACTTGCAGGTAGTGATCAGTACACGAATCCCACTTGGCTCACCAAATTTCCTTCTTCTAGGTTAAACCGTTCCTTTGCAGTAACCGTTTTCATGTTTAGGTTTCACTCTGTTTTCTCCTATATGGATACATGTAGTTGGAACTCTAAATCAAACACGGTTTGTGCTAGCTCTTTGAAACTTGGCACAAGAATGTAGTTCCAAGTTCTATCGCTATGGTTTGTGTGCTATTGAAGTAGCCCCAAGCAGAGACTGTCGAGAATAACTTTCATTGAAAGGGGTTGCCAAGCTTCCAAAAACTGCGAGTTTCCTGAAATCTCAGCAAACATTTTTTCACCCAATCTTGATGATACTTGCAGGTAGTGATCAGTACACGAATCCCACTTGGCTCACCAAATTTCCTTCTTCTAGGTTAAACCGTTCCTTTGCAGTAACCGTTTTCATGTTTAGGTTTCACTCTGTTTCTCCTATATGAATACATGTAGTTGGAACTCTAAATCAAACACGGTTTGTGCTAGCTCATTGAAACTTGGCACAATAATGTAGTTCCAAGTTCTATCGCTATGGTTTGTGTGCTATTGAAGTAGCCCCAAGCAGAGACTGACGAGAATCCCTTTCATTGAAAGGGGTTGCCAAGCTTCCAAAAAACTGCGAGTTTCCTGAAATCTCAGCAAACATTTTTCACCCAATCTTGATGATACTTGCAGGTAGTGATCAGTACATGAATCCCACTTGGCTCACTAAATTTTGTTCTTCTAGGTTAAAACGTTCCTTTGCAGTAACCGTTTTCATGTTTAGGTTTCACTCTGTTTTCTCCTATTTGGATACATGTAGTTGGAACTCTAAATCAAACACGGTTTGTGCTAGCTCATTGAAACTTGGCACAATAATGTAGTTCCAAGTTCTATCGCTATGGTTTGTGTGCTATTGAAGTAGCCCCAAGCAGAGACTGACGAGAATCCCTTTCATTGAAAGGGGTTGCCAAGCTTCCAAAAAACTACGAGTTTCCTGAAATCTCAGCAAACATTTTTGCACCCAATCTTGATGATATTTCTATTTAATGATCAGTACACCAATCCACTTGGCTCACCAAATTTCGTTCTTCTAGGTTAACCGTTCCTTTGCAGTAACCGTTTTCATGTTTAGGTTTCACTCTGTTTTCTCCTATATGGATACATGTAGTTGGAACTCTAAAATCAAACACGGTTTGTGCTAGCTCTTTGAAACTTGGCACAATAATGTAGTTCCAAGTTCTATCGCTATGGTTTGTGTGCTATTGAAGTAGCCCCAATCAGAGACTGACGAGAATCCCTTTCAATGAAAGGGGTTGCCAAGCTTCCAAAAAACTACGAGTTTCTTGAAATCTCAGCAAACATTTTTTCACCCAATCTTGATGATACTTCTATTTAATGATCAGTACACCAATCCCACTTGGCTCACCAATTTCGTTCTTCTAGGTTAAACCGTTCCTTTGCAGTAACCGTTTTTCATGTTTAGGTTTCACTCTGTTTTCTCCTATAGGGATACATGTATTTGGAACTCTAAATCAAACACGGTTTGTGCTAGCTCTTTGAAACTTGGCACAATAATGTAGTTCCAAGTTCTATCGCTATGGTTTGTGTGCTATTGAAGTAGCCCCAAGCAAAGACTGACGAGAATCCCTTTCATTGAAAGGGGTTGCCAAGCTTACAAAAAACTGCGAGTTTCCTGAAATCTCAGCAAATATTTTTTCACCCAAATCTTGATGATACTTCTATTTAATGATCAGTACACCAATCCCACTTGGCTCACCAAATTTCGTTCTTCTAGGTTAAACCGTTCCTTTGCAGTAACCGTTTTCATGTTTAGGTTTCACTCTGTTATCTCCTATATGGATACATGTAGTTGGAACTCTAAATCAAACACGGTTTGTGCTAGCTCTTTGAAACTTGGCACAATAATGTAGTTCCAAGTTCTATCACTATGGTTTGTGTGCTATTGAAATAGCCCCAAGCAGAGACTGACGAGAATCCCTTTCATTGAAAGGGGTTGCCAAGCTTCCAAAAAACTACGAGTTTCTTGAAATCTCAGCAAACATTTTTTCGCCCAATCTTGATGATACTTCCATTTAATGATCAGTACACCAATTCCACTTGGCTCACCAAATTTCGTTCTTCCTAGGTTAAACCATTCCTTTGCAGTAATCGTTTTCATATTTAGGATTCACTCTGTTTTCTCCTATATAGATACATGTAGTTGGAACTCTAAATCAAACACGGTTTGTGCTAGCTCTTTGAAACTTGGCAAAATAATGTAGTTTCAAGTTCTATCGCTAGGGTTTGTGTGCTATTGAAGTAGCCCCAAGCAGCGACTGATGAGAATCCCTTTCATTGAAAGGGGTTGCCAAGCTTCCAAAAAACTACGAGTTTCCTGAAATCTCAGCAAACATTTTTTCACCCAATCTTGATGATACTTCCATTTAATGATCAGTACACCAATCCCACTTGGCTCACCAAATTTCCTTCTTCTAGGTTAAACCGTTCCTTTGCAGTAACTGTTTTCATGTTTAGGTTTCACTCTGTTTTCTCCTATATGGATACATGTAGTTGGAACTCTAAATCAAACACGGTTTGTGCTAGCTCTTTGAAACTTGGCACAATAATATAGTTCCAAGTTCTATCGCTATGGTTTGTTTGCTATTGAAGTAGCCCCAAGCAGAGACTGACGAGAATCCCTTTCATTGAAAGGGGTTGCCAAGCTTCCAAAAAACTACGAGTTTCCTGAAATCTCAGCAAACATTTTTTCACCCAATCTTGATGATCCTTCCATTTAATGATCAGTACACAAATCCGACTTGGCTCACCAAATTTCGTTCTTCGAGGTTAAACCGTTCCTTTGCAGTAACCGTTTTCATGTTTAGGTTTCACTCTGTTTTCTCCTATATGGATACATGTAGTTGGAACTCTAAATCAAACACGGTTTGTGCTAGCTCTTTGAAACTTGGCACAATAATGTAGTTCCAAGTTTTATCGCTATGGTTTGTGTGCTATTGAAGTAGCCCCAATCAGAGACTGACGCGAATCCCTTTCAATGAAAGGGGTTGCCAAGCTTCCAAAAAACTACGAGTTTCTTGAAATCTCAGCAAACATTTTTTCACCCAATCTTGATGATACTTCTATTTAATGATCAGTACACCAATCCCACTTGGCTCACCAAATTTCGTTCTTCTAGGTTAAACCGTTCCTTTGCAGTAACCGTTTTCATGTTTAGGTTTCACTCTGTTTTCTCCTATATGGATACATGTATTTGGAACTCTAAATCAAACACGGTTTGTGCTAGCTCTTTGAAACTTGGCACAATAATGTAGTTCCAAGTTCTATCGCTATGGTTTGTGTGCTATTGAAGTAGCCCCAAGCAGAGACTGACAAGAATCCCTTTCATTGAAAGGGGTTGCCAAGCTTCCAAAAAACTGCGAGTTTCCTGAAATCTCAGCAAACATTTTTTCACCCAATCTTGATGATACTTGCAGGTAGTGATCAGTACACGAATCCCACTTGGCTCACCAAATTTCGTTCTTCTAGTTTAAACCATTCCTTTGCAGTAATCGTTTTCATATTTAGGTTTCACTCTGTTTTCTCCTATATAGATACATGTAGTTGGAACTCTAAATCAAACACGGTTTGTGCTAGCTCTTTGAAACTTGGCAAAATAATGTAGTTTCAAGTTCTATCGCTAGGGTTTGTGTGCTATTGAAGTAGCCCCAAGCAGCGACTGATGAGAATCCCTTTCATTGAAAGGGGTTGCCAAGCTTCCAAAAAACTACGAGTTTCCTGAAATCTCAGCAAATATTTTTTCACCCAATCTTGATGATACTTCCATTTAATGATCAGTACACCAATCCCACTTGGCTCACCAAATTTCCTTCTTCTAGGTTAAACCGTTCCTTTGCAGTAACTGTTTTCATGTTTAGGTTTCACTCTGTTTTCTCCTATATGGATACATGTAGTTGGAACTCTAAATCAAACACGGTTTGTGCTAGCTCTTTGAAACTTGGCACAATAATATAGTTCCAAGTTCTATCGCTATGGTTTGTTTGCTATTGAAGTAGCCCCAAGCAGAGACTGACGAGAATCCCTTTCATTGAAAGGGGTTGCCAAGCTTCCAAAAAACTACGAGTTTCCTGAAATCTCAGCAAACATTTTTTCACCCAATCTTGATGATCCTTCCATTTAATGATCAGTACACAAATCCGACTTGGCTCACCAAATTTCGTTCTTCGAGGTTAAACCGTTCCTTTGCAGTAACCGTTTTCATGTTTAGGTTTCACTCTGTTTTCTCCTATATGGATACATGTAGTTGGAACTCTAAATCAAACACGGTTTGTGCTAGCTCTTTGAAACTTGGCACAATAATGTAGTTCCAAGTTCTATCGCTATGGTTTGTGTGCTATTGAAGTAGCCCCAAGCAGAGACTGACGAGAATCCCTTTCAATGAAAGGGGTTGCCAAGCTTCCAAAAAACTACGAGTTTCTTGAAATCTCAGCAAACATTTTTTCACCCAATCTTGATGATACTTCTATTTAATGATCAGTACACCAATCCCACTTGGCTCACCAAATTTCGTTCTTCTAGGTTAAACCGTTCCTTTGCAGTAACCGTTTTCATGTTTAGGTTTCACTCTGTTTTCTCCTATATGGATACATGTATTTGGAACTCTAAATCAAACACGGTTTGTGCTAGCTCTTTGAAACTTGGCACAATAATGTAGTTCCAAGTTCTATCGCTATGGTTTGTGTGCTATTGAAGTAGCCCCAAGCAGAGACTGACAAGAATCCCTTTCATTGAAAGGGGTTGCCAAGCTTCCAAAAAACTGCGAGTTTCCTGAAATCTCAGCAAACATTTTTTCACCCAATCTTGATGATACTTGCAGGTAGTGATCAGTACACGAATCCCACTTGGCTCACCAAATTTCGTTCTTCTAGGTTAAACCGTTCCTTTGCAGTAACCGTTTTCATGTTTAGGTTTCACTCTGTTTTCTCCTATATGGATACATGTATTTGGAACTCTAAATCAAACACGGTTTGTGCTAGCTCTTTGAAACTTGGCACAATAATGTAGTTCCAAGTTCTATCGCTATGGTTTGTGTGCTATTGAAGTAGCCCCAAGCAGAGACTGACGAGAATCCCTTTCATTGAAAGGGGTTGCCGGGCTTCCAAAAATCTACGAGTTTCCTGAAATCTCAGCAAACATTTTTTCACCCAATCTTGATGATACTTCTATTTAAAGAGCAGTACACCAATCCCACTTGGCTCACCAAATTTCGTTCTTCTAGGTTAAACCGTTCCTTTGCAGTAACCGTTTTCATGTTTAGGTTTCACTCTGTTTTCTCCTATATGGATACATGTATTTGGAACTCTAAATCAAACACGGTTTGTGCTAGCTCTTTGAAACTTGGCACAATAATGTAGTTCCAAGTTCTATCGCTATGGTTTGTGTGCTATTGAAGTAGCCCCAAGCAGAGACTGACAAGAATCCCTTTTATTGAAAGGGGTTGCCAAGCTTCCAAAAAACTGCGAGTTTCCTGAAATCTCAGCAAACATTTTTTCACCCAATCTTGATGATACTTGCAGGTAGTGATCAGTACACGAATCCCACTTGGCTCACCAAATTTCGTTCTTCTAGTTTAAACCATTCCTTTGCAGTAATCGTTTTCATATTTAGGTTTCACTCTGTTTTCTCCTATATAGATACATGTAGTTGGAACTCTAAATCAAACACGGTTTGTGCTAGCTCTTTGAAACTTGGCAAAATAATGTAGTTTCAAGTTCTATCGCTAGGGTTTGTGTGCTATTGAAGTAGCCCCAAGCAGAGACTGACGAGAATCCCTTTCATTGAAAGGGGTTGCCTGGCTTCCAAAAATCTACGAGTTTCCTGAAATCTCAGCAAACATTTTTTCACCCAATCTTGATGATACTTCTATTTAAAGAGCAGTACACCAATCCCACTTGGCTCACCAAATTTTGTTCTTCTAGGTTAAACCGTTCCTTTGCAGTAACCGTTTTCATGTTTAGGTTTCACTCTGTTTTCTCCTATATGGATACATGTAGTTGGAACTCTAAATCAAACACGGTTTGTGCTAGCTCTTTGAAACTTGGCACAATAATGTAGTTCCAAGTTCTATCGCTATGGTTTGTGTGCTATTGAAGTAGCCCCAAGCAGAGACTGACGAGAATCCCTTTCAATGAAAGGGGTTGCCAAGCTTCCAAAAATCTACGAGTTTCCTGAAATCTCAGCAAACATTTTTTCACCCAATCTTGATGATACTTCCATTTAAAGATCAGTACACCAATCCCACTTGGCTCACCAAATTTCGTTTCTTCTAGGTTAAACCGTTCCTTTGCAGTAACCGTTTTCATGTTTAGGTTTCACTCTGTTTTCTCCTATATGGATACATGTAGTTGGAACTCTAAATCAAACACGGTTTGTGCTAGCTCTTTGAAACTTGGCACAATAATGTAGTTCCAAGTTCTATCGCTATGGTTTGTGTGCTATTGAAGTAGCCCCAAGCAGAGACTGACAAGAATCCCTTTCATTGAAAGGGGTTGCCAAGCTTCCAAAAAACTGCGAGTTTCCTGAAATCTCAGCAAACATTTTTTCACCCAATCTTGATGATATTTGCAGGTAGTGATCAGTACACGAATCCCACTTGGCTCACCAAATTTCGTTCTTTAGGTTAAACCGTTCCTTTGCAGTAACCGTTTTCATGTTTAGGTTTCACTCTGTTTTCTCCTATATGGATACATGTAGTTGGAACTCTAAATCAAACACGGTTTGTGCTAGCTCTTTGAAACTTGGCACAATAATGTAGTTCCAAGTTCTATTGCTATGGTTTGTGTGCTATGGAAGTAGCCCCAAGCAGAGACTGACGAGAATCCCTTTCATTGAAAGGGGTTGCCAAGCTTCCAAAAATCTACGAGTTTCCTGAAATCTCAGCAAACATTTTTTCACCCAATCTTGATGATACTTCTATTTAAAGATCAGTACACCAATCCCACTTGGCTCACCAAATTTCGTTCTTCTACGTTAAACCGTTCCTTTGCAGTAACCGTTTTCATGTTTAGGTTTCACTCTGTTTTCTCCTATATGGATACATGTAGTTGGAACTCTAAATCAAACACGGTTTGTGCTAGCTCTTTGAAACTTGGCACAATAATGTAGTTCCAAGTTCTATCGCTATGGTTTGTGTGCTATTGAAGTAGCCCCAAGCAGAGACTGACGAGAATCCCTTTCATTGAAAGGGGTTGCCAAGCTTCCAAAAAACTACGAGTTTCCTGAAATCTCAGCAAACATTTTTTCACCCAATCTTGATGATACTTCCATTTAATGATCAGTACACTAATCCCACTTGGCTTACCAAATTTCGTTCTTCTAGGTTAAACCGTTCTTTTGCAGTAACCGTTTTCATGTTTAGGTTTCACTCTGTTTTCTCCTATATGGATACATGTAGTTGGAACTCTAAATCAAACACGGTTTGTGCTAGCTCTTTGAAACTTGGCACAATAATGTAGTTCCAAGTTCTATCGCTATGGTTTGTGTGCTATTGAAGTAGCCCCAAGCAGAGACTGACGAGAATCCCTTTCATAGAAAGGGGTTG